>NW_015648724.1:0-814 GCF_001515625.1 Sinocyclocheilus rhinocerous | reverse complement strand
AGGGGTCATCGGATGCCCATTTTCCACAAGTTTATATGATTCCTTGGGGTCTTAATAAAAAGTCTATAACATCCTTTGAACACCATTTTACCCTGTCAAAAACAGCTCTGTTCACAGCGAGCCGTTTCGGTGCTTTCGGTTCCTTTAAATGCTAATGAGCTGTGTTCACCCCGCCTCTCGCTTCAGTGGGGCGACAAGCCACTCTCATTAGACTGTAAACTTTAGCCACATTTATCCGCAGAACTTTCTAACTAGCACATTATTAGGAAAGGCGATTTGCAACGATTAAAAAAAAAAAAAATTGCTTCTGTTGGTGAAGCTGGATCACAAATGATTTGCGAAAGCGAATTTCAGATTTTTTAAAATGCCCATCCCAGCAAAAACTTTCCAAAATTGGCATCCAAACAACCGCAGCCCCAGCACGAGCACCGACGTAAGTGAACCAGCCCCAACCAACCCCCCCACCTTCACCCAACACGGACACACACAGCACCCACAACCGAAAGCATCTTCCCGCGCCCCTGCTGCTGTGTTAATATTTACAATTAATTCAAGTTTATTTGTATAGCGCTTTTCACGATACCAATTGTTGCAAATAAAGCAGCTTTACAGAAAATATGAAGTTTCTACATTACATTTAGGAGTGTGTTATTAGTGGTGACTATGGCAGAAATGTTCAGTAAGAATCATGCAGTTAGTTACAAATTACACGTAATCAAACAGACGGTGAACACTTTTAACTGTAATGATTAAATGTTGCGATTAAACTTTGTGATTAAGCAAAATTTGGTAGTTTTATATGTTGTTCCAGGGT
>NW_015648723.1:159492-163493 GCF_001515625.1 Sinocyclocheilus rhinocerous | reverse complement strand
TATAATTTAATACTTACAATGAACAGAGACGTGGTCTGCAGCCTGTGAAATTGCGCTTCTCCTGTTTGAACTGTGAAATTGACAGCACTCTAATCCAAAAATGTCATAAATATAAGGGAATTAATTGGCAGTGAACCAGACAGTGAGTAGGTGTGTTCTACTTCAAGCGGCGCTACACTGCTCCACCCCTCTAGACACGCCCTGCTGCCATGCATGCTTTTATTAATGACTTACATTATTACTGACTACTGACTTTTTGAATACCTTTGTTAATTATGCTTTTGTTAAATAAACTTCTTTTCTTTGCAACTTGCTGGTCCGTGTTGGCTCTCGTTTATGTTGCAATTTGGAGCCGGTTGTAACAATCAGTTTTTCTCCATCGACTTCAAAAAGGTGTAGTCATTTTTTGTCAGATTCCAACAAATTGTACATCATTTTGAAGGTGAATGGAGAATGTAAAAATAAAAATAACAAATTTTTGAAAATGTGCTCATTGTGACTCAAACTTGTAAATTGTTGTGTATTTCAGATTACCAAGGACAAATACATGCTGCATCAGCCTCACTGAACTGGTTGAGTGCACATTAAAAAAAAATGCATGTGAAGCTGGAAACTAGGTCTGTGGTATTCAAAGCCCCACCGTGACAAGAACACTAGAACAGTAATAATAACAGAAATGATGACCCCAAACTCTGTGTCATAACATATTAGGCTACACATCTTAAGACATGCTGTTTGTGTGTGTGTGTGTATGTGTGTTTGCAAAGAGCTGAGTGAGAAGAGAAAGAGGGAGGGAGAGACAAAGTAAAGAAGAAAGGCTGTGCCTGCATTAATTAGGAAGCCCAAGGCTGGTCTCTCACTACAGTTCCACACTCTTGATGTCTACATCACACACAATCAAAATTGCTTTGATTTCCCAGTTCATTTGCATAATAGACCTGACTCTCCCTGCATGCACAGCCCAAACAAACAAAGAAAAAACAAACAACAAAAAGAGAAAATTAAGCAAAGAACAAAGTGTGAGCTTGTGTAAGTGTGTGTGTGTGTGAGAAAGAGAGAGAGACAGTGAAAAGGAGGGGGGAGGAATATGAAAAAAGAGGGAGAGACAAAGACCGAAGGGCAAATTCACTGAACAGTTGTGTCACTTCTGCACACAACATTTAAGCACAAAATCCTGTCTTTTCCCATAACCACCTGCAATCATGTGATAGAAAGGAACGCTGTAACTAGAGATGCACCGATCGATTGGCCAGGGATCGGAATCGGACGATTTTCCTCATGATCGGCCCGGATCGGTGATCGGTCGGTCAGTCTCACTTCTTTCCGATTTCGAACCGATCCGTTTTGTTACCAGCGGCACAGGCAATAACATCAGCCGCGCATTCTCACTCCCATCTCTCCGACGACCCCTTCTCTCTCACACACGTCTCATTCACTCCGGTTAAATAGTGCTTGTATTGCGCATTATAGTCATTCCCGCAGGTTTCGCGCTTATACCAAACACGCGCGCACCACCACTGATCTATATTAGTGGAGCACACAATCCGCGCTCAGTCTCAAACAGCTTGTGAGCCACAAATACCAAAATGAGTGGCTAACTGCGCTAAAACGTTCAAATACATACAAAATTATGTCAAAATGCCCGTCTTGGCGAGTATCCAGTTAAACACAGTCAGTTTTGGAACGTTAAATAGTTAAAAAGTTAAAAAGAGAACGCATGTTGTCTAACAGTATATTGGGTCCGTGGATAAACTCTTAAAGGGACCGCAGTCCAATATTCCTACTGCTGTCTGTCATGTTAATCAAAGAACAAAAGACAAAGAAAATAATTTTCTGCTCTTGACTGAATACGTTTTATAACTTTAATGGTAAGCATTAATCTGTATTTAATTTTTACAATGAAGACTACAGAAATTAAAAACCAAATGTAAAATAACACTGAATGTGTTATTTTACATTTGATTACTTTAATTTCTGTAGTATTTCTTAACTGAATAAAAACTTACATACTTTCATAGCTCTCTTTATTTTATTGCGTTTATTTGTGCTGTTGTTTGCAATTTTTTAAATTTGTTCTTATTTTATTACTGACTTTTTACTTTTTTTTTTTTTAATGAAAATAAAACTGTGTTGAAGAAAAGTAGATTTTTGTTTGTATATGCTGTCAATTATAGTTCTTAGAAAGAAAATCAGAATCGGCAAAAATCGGTATCGGCAGATCACACTAACAAAAAAAATCGGAAATCGGAATCGGCCAAGAAAATTGCAATCGGTGCATCTCTACTCATAACGTTACTTTAATAGAAAAAAAGAAAATGCCATCGGAACTTGTGTGGCAATGTGTGCAAAAATAAATTTTGGTGCAAATTCCTCCGTCACTTGGTAGATGCTAGACAAATTAGGCAGGAGCCAACATGGACAGGTAGCGACCAAAAATACGCCAAGTGTAAATGGAAACGTTTTAACAAATCAGATAGATATCCGATCAGCGAAAACGCATGAAATGGCCAGGTGTAAACAGGCCCTATATATTGGGTCCGTGGATAAACTCTTAAAGGGACCGCAGTCCAATATTCCTGCTGCTGTCTGTCATGTTAATCAAAGAACAAAAGACAAAGAAAATAATTTTCTGCTCTTGACTGAATACGTTTTATAACTTTAATGGTAAGCATTAATCTGTATTTAATTTTTACAATGAAGACTACAGAAATTAAAGTAATCAAATCTAAAATAACACTGGATGTGTTATTTTACATTTGATTACTTTAATTTCTGTAGTATTTCTTACCTGAATAAAAACTTACTTAACCTGAAAAACTTGCTGTCATGCTGTCAATTATAGTTCTTAGAAAGAAAATCGGAATCGGCAAAAATCGGTATCGGCAGATCACACTAACGAAAAATCGGAAATCGGAATCGGCCAAGAAAATTGCAATCGGTGCATCTCAAGTTGTAACTAGGACATATCCAGACGTGGTGCAGACAAGCGTACTTTGGCATACATAAGAGACATAAGATTCAGGTGCAAATTACGTTCAGCAAGAATTCTACAAGGTAACGGGCAAAAAAAATAATACAACAATTTCTACAACAAAGGCAGCACATGCAAATAAACAACACTAAAAGTGCGTGCAATTCATTCTTAGTGAATTGTCCCAAGTGTGCTGCTGTTTTACTCATTATCTCAGATATTCTACAGTAAACACAGTCCCTTTTCTAGTAGGAAAAGCATGCAGATAAATTAACAAGAACTGAAATGCAATAGAATTTCATTTGTCACACTGTGATGTTACTGTGATCTGTATCGACATGATTCATGGCTGATGACTCATGGGAGGCGGAGTAAAAGGTTGAAAGTGTGTGACCTTTACAGACACCGTCTGACACTTGACACATTGATAATTGGTGCTAGCCAACATCATGTGGCATTTCATTTGTGTCAGAGACAAATACAGAAGTCTGAATCAATCATTTCCACAGCCCACATACAGTCTGATGTTGATCATGAGAGAAAAGAAAAGAAGCTGAGAGAGACACAGTGACCCACATACAGCCATGGCCAAAAGTTTTGAGAATGACACAAATATTAATTTTCACAAAGTCTGCTGCCTCAGTTTTTATGATGGCAATTTGCATATACTCCAGAATGTTATGAAGAGTGATCAGATGAATTGCAATTAATTGCAAAGTCCCTCTTCGCCATGAAAATGAACTTAATCCCAAAAACATTTCCACTGCATTCAGCCTTGCCACAAAAGGACCAGCTGACATCATGTCAGTGATTCTCTCATTAACACAGGTGAGAGTGTTGACGAGGACAAGGCTAGAGATCACTTTGTCAGGCTGATTGAGTTAGAATAACAGACTGGAAGCTTTAAAAAGGAGGGTGGTGCTTGCAACCATTGTTCTTCCTCTGTTAACTATGGTTACCTGCAAGGAAACATGTGCAGTTATCATTGCTTTGCACAAAAAGGGATTCACAGGCAAGGATAATGCTGCTA
>NW_015648723.1:157569-159378 GCF_001515625.1 Sinocyclocheilus rhinocerous | reverse complement strand
CCCAAAAACATTTCCACTGTATTTCAGCCTTGCCACAAAAGGACCAGCTGACATCATGTCAGTGATTCTCTCATTAACACAGGTGAGAGTGTTGACAAGGACAAGGCAAGAGATCACTCTGTCATGCTGATTGAGTTAGATTAACAGACTGGAAGCTTTAAAAGGAGGGTGGTGCCTGAAATCATTGTTATTCCTCTGTTAACTATGGTTACCTGCAAGGAAACGCGTGCAGTCATCACTGCTTTGCACAAAAAGGGATTCACAGGCAAAGATAATGCTGCTAGTACGATTGCACCTAAATCAATCATTTATCGGATCATCAAGAACTTCCAAGGGGAGAGGTTCAATTGCTGTGAAGAAGGCTTCAGGGCACCCAAGAAAGTCCAGCGAGTGCCAGGACCGTCTCCTAAAGTTGATTCAGCTGCGGGATCAGGGCACCACCAGTGCAGAGCTTGCTCAGCAATGGCAGCAGGCAGGTGTAAGTGCATCTGCACGCACAGTGAGGCGAAGATTTTTGGAGGATGGCCTGGTGTCAAGAAGGGCAGTAAAGAACCCACTTCTCTCCAGGAAAAACATCAGGGACAGACTGATATTCTCCAAAAGGTACAGGGATTGAACTGCTGAGGACTGGGGTAAAGACATCTTCTCTGATGAATATCCTTTCTGATTGTTTGGGGCATCCGGAATAAAGCTTGTCCGGAGAAGAAAAGGTGAGCGCTGCCATTAGTCCTGTGTCATGCCAACAGTAAAGCATCCTGAGACCAGCCAAGGGAGTGGGCTCACTCACAATTTTGCCTAAGAACACAGCCATGAATAAAGAATGGTACAAAAACATCCTCCGAGAGCAACTTCTCCCAACCATCCAAGAACAGTTTGGTAAGGAACAATGCCTTTTCCAGCATGCTGGAGCACCTTGCCATAAGGCAAAAGTGATAACTAAGTGGCTCGGGGAACAAAACATCGAAATTTTGGGTCCATGGCCAGGAAACTACCCAGACCTTAATCCCATTGAGAACTTGTGGTCAATCCTCAAGAGGCGGGTGGACAAACAAAAACCCACAAATTCTGACAAACTCCAAGCATTGATTATGCAAGAATGGGCTGCCATCAGTCGGGATCTGGCCCAGAAGTTGATTGACAGCATGCCAGGGCGAATTGTAAAGGTCTTGAAAAAGAAGGATCAACACTGCAAATACTGAGTCTTTGCATAAACCTATTGTAATTGTCAATAAAAGCCTTTGACACTTATGAAATTCTTGTAATTATACTTCAGTATACCATAGTAACATCTGACAAAAAGATCTAAAAACACTGTAGCAGCAGACTTTGTGAAAACGAATACTTGTGTCATTCTCAAAACTTTTGGCCACGGCTGTACTGTATAAGAACCACATACTGTTTAAGTAAGCCATCTCTTCCTAAAGGCTACGAATACAGATGTGTGCAATGTGTAAATGGTATAATCTGAGTGAGCCATCAGTCACTTTCAAGAGAAACTTGAAATGTTCTAACAAAAATGTGACTGATGCTCATCTGTGCCAAACTCTATGATGCTATGATGTTCTTAAAGGGGTCATATGTTGCTAAAAAGAACATTATTTTGTGTATTTTGTGTAATGAAATGTGTTTATGCGGTTTAAGGTTAAAAAAACACATTATTTTCCACATACTGTACATTATTGTTTCTCCTCTATGCCCCGCCTCTCTGAAACGAGTCGATTTTTACAAAGCTCATTGGTCTGAAAAAGCGAGGTGTGCTCTGATTGGCCAGCTATCCAATGCGTTGTGATTGGCCGAATACCTCAAGAG
>NW_015648723.1:150788-157553 GCF_001515625.1 Sinocyclocheilus rhinocerous | reverse complement strand
GTGGGGGCGTGTTAGAACGAGCCATTTTAGGTAGGCGTGGTTGACTCTTAACTTTTATAAAGAATATCTCTTTGGATTTGAGACTTTAGTCTTTGCAACTTTACAGATCTTCTTTATGCACCAAGAGCTTGTAACACTCCAAAGAGAAAGGAAAAATTTAAAATCGCATCATATGACCCCTTTAAGTGATCTGGGTTTGAACAAATGTGATAAGACTAAGCTCTTACTCAATCTGCTTTATACTGAAATTGTATAAACAATCTAAAAACCTATAACAAACTACACATTTAACACACCTGAAGATGACACTAAAATTAATGTAACCAAAAACACTGTATCTTTGTGTCTTACCTTGAATTGGCACAAATGACCCGACAGGAGCAGGGCGAATGCAGAGACCCATAAAGAGAAAAATAAAAACAGAAAACAACAGTTAAGAATGGTTGTTCAATCACAACATAGCATTTTAACACATTATATAACTGCTGACTATCACTGTTTTGTTAGACAATATTCACACTCATTATTATTAAAGAGCAGGTCATATGGTATTTTAAAGTGTCCTAATATTGTGTTGGAGTCCCCTACAACAGGTTTAAATGCATCTAAGGTCAGAAAACATTGTAATTTTCTCAGAATATACATTTAATATCAGAGTAATTTGCAAATGATTTCTAAATGGTTCGTTCCAAGCAAGTTCGGAGCAAACCCCTCCCTTCCATAAGCCTACTCTGCTCTGAATGATCAGCTGGCCAAGCCTGTTGTGATTGGCACAGAGAGGAGTCCTTGAGCAAGTTTACAGGTTGTGGTTTGGGGAGCTTGTTAGTCCAAATTAAGAAGATTAGAAGCCAACGAAGATAAAAACCAATATTAGAGAAGCAGTCCTTGGTAAAATGACATGCACACAACAAAAGGTTGGAATTGTATTTCTGTGGTATCCTTGAACACAGCGTCTTCTCAACATGATGTAAACACACTAACTAGCTGAAGTGTTTGTGGGCAGGTCAGACTCTGTTCGTATTTCGCGGGCAGGTGGGGATTATGCAAATGTGTTACCCAGTGACGTATAACGATAACAGGCAAAAGATTTGAAAATATGACGACTCGTTAAGGTGATTCAGAATCGACTCTCTCTTTTGAGAGACAATATCTTTATTTATCATGCACTTTTTTGATTAACAACTTTGCAGATTGTTTTCATTTAAGGATAGCTACGTTATGAACTGCAAAAGAGTTATTTTTCAAAAACCCATATGACCTGCTCTTTAATATAATTTAACTTCCACTGAACTCTAAATAGGTGTTCACAGTAGGGATGTACCGAAATGAAAATTCTTGGCCGAAGCCGAAACCGAACAAAATTAAACACTGGGCCAAAGGCCGAATACGGTTTTTCGTATTTTTCGGTTTTTACGGTTTTTTGTATTTTGCCAATTTTTTTTTCACCATTGCATAAATTAAAAAGCCAAAATGTGCTTTTTACTGTTTTGTCTTGATTTTCAAAGAAAAAAAATAAATTACAAAACAACAATTTAAAAATGTGTGAATGTTATAATAAATGTATTAAAACAGCTGTTGTAATGATTATTATCATTATTATTGTCTTACTTTTTATTTTATTTTACAGAACAACAGTAAAATTACAATACTAACATTTATGAATGTTGATAATAGTTCTTGCTTTTTCTCGACTTTTATTTTGGCGGAAACGCACAGGAAGATCTCAATGCTTATTTTTGTTGACAATAGATTTATAAATGGGTCTCATTACGAATACGTCGTACGTATCGCATTGTCACATGCCTTGTAAAAATTCATAAAATGTGACTGAGCAACTGACGACTGTATCAGCGCAGATTTTCCTTGCGCTTTGTACTTTGAACCCTGGCTAACGAGCAGATAGCACTACGAGCTCGTGCAGTGCTGGTCCCAAACAGTGTCTCGCGTCTTTCTCCGACAGTTTTAAATGCTTCCACACTGCTGACGTGTGTGCTGCATAATAAAAAGTGCGCGCCTCTCACTCTGCGCTGGCTGCTATTTGATCGCGTCATATCATAGTTTGGTACAATTTTTTCTGTCTTTTTCGCTTATTCGGCCGAACACCGAAAGAGCTTTTTTTGCCATTTTCGGCCGAATAATTTCAGTTGCCGAACATTCGGTGCATCCCTAGTTCACACTAGATCCTACAACCATTTCCAATATTTCAGCAATGTGTTTGGTCAGTATCCCACCTGTTTTTTTTATCTTATATTGATCGCATAGAAATACACAAAAAGACAAAAAATTGTGTACATATGCCAGGGTACCCGTTCTCACACAATTGAATGGAAGGTGAACACAAGATTGAATGTGAATGCTTCTTAAATAGTTGCACGCTCACATCTAGGATCTTGAAAACTCCATAAATGTCATTATTGCCTGCAGTTATTCTGTTTATACTGCACGCATTCATTGAATGAGACCAGTTCAGTGTGAAGTGCAGAATGAGCTCTCTGCACTGTTTCATAAATTCACAAATGTGACTCAGTATACAAACAAAACTATTAAATCCTCTAAACAGGAATGCATAATTGTCTTTCTAAGCTATCAGGAGAGGTTTCCCCGATGCCTGTTCTTACATACTAACTCATAAAACAGCAGGCAGGTCTGAGTCCTCCGTAATGATAAACTGTGTAAGGTTGTGCTCTTCTGGAAGGAAGCATTAGGGGTTTAACCCCAGGACATTTGCTCATTTATATGTGTGATGTGTGCACACTGGCACTCTCAAAGTGTGAGAGAAAACCAGAAGAGAGGCCTCTGGAATAATTTACACCTTGGAGACAGAGAGAGAACACCACAGAGAGAAACACCTGCCAGACAAATATCTGCCACCCTTTAAGGAAAAAAAAAACAATATCTAAAAATCTGCTCACAAGTCCGTAAACCCGTAAATCATCTGATCACAATGGTGGTAAGACCTTAATTATACCTCAAAGACACAGTTACAAACACGTGTTCCCAAAAAAACTTTTATGTTGTCATGGTAACCACTAATACAGGCTGAAAACAATCATGTGTGACATCACATAATGAGCACCACAACTGATCAAAGTATGGCTCTGTCTGAAATGTCTATATATTTTTTTGATATGAGAGTACATTTCTGTGACCCAAAGACTGTTTCAGATCGAAACTTTTAGGTAATATATACACCAGTATACATCCCGACTAAGAATTCAATTAAAGAACGGTTTAGAAGAGCACAGCTTAGATAAAAGACACACATTACAAAAGTGACACATCAGGGTTGCATTTATTTGCCATTTCAGCATTCATTTCTGAGAATAAAAGGGACATCCAGTATCCTGTGAGTCATAGGACAAAGTTTTTAATGATAGATGAAGTTTCATGGTCTAGCCATAATACTCAAATAAAAATCAATTTACTAAGAAAGTATGTGCAAAGAACATACAGTAAGAGTCGGTAGAAAAGTGTGAGTTTTCATTAGGATGAAAGATATTGTTACTTGCAAAGTGAATGGTTTAGGAGATTTCCAATTACACTGGTTATTTATAACACTGACTATGTGAGTGTGTGTGGAAACACTGTATCCTCTTTAATGGAAGCAGATGAAATAGAAAGAGGGGAGTGCCACCCAATATTTGCACAAAACTGGTGTTCCACCCCACATGGAATGTGTGTCACATGCACACTCAATAGCCTTGTTTGCCACCGAATTGTCTCTTTAGTGTGATAAAGGGTAAATATTGGCAGCGGTAGAAGCTAATTATTCTCTGGTGGCTTCACTTCCCCTGAACTGATCTTATCTACTGCACTCAACACACACACGCACAGCACACACACACACACCCTTACCCATACAAATAATAGCACTGTACGGCTAGGAGAGAAACCGGCTAAACTGAAAGCAGAAGGAAGAAAAAGCAAAAATCTCACAAAACACATAATTATGCCTTACAATGAAGCTTTAAATCCAACTAAAAAATGAAACATAGCGTTTTGAGCAGTGCTTACACAGCTACTAATGTGTTGTTAACATCACATTATGAAGGTGTATATATTCACACCTAAAACAGAGAAAGAAACTGAAAGACATTTTCAATTAAAAAAAAAGAAGAAAGTATAATTTTGTGGTAGAGCCAAATTACCCCTCATCCTCACAGCAGCTGGCTGTACATGTCACAAACTGAGGGAATTCATAGGATAGAATACAGTGATGAATGCCTACACATAGTATATACACACTTCATATTACTTTTCTCCATCTCAAAAGTAACTTTTGGTGCAGGCAAAAAAATATGTCTATATTAACACAATGCACTGCTCACATGCAAAATCTATGTGGGGAATTTTTATCTATCTTGAAACTCCCAATCGTAGAGAGTCTACAATTGGCACCTGGTAGCCCGCATGGAGTCTTACCCACCAAGCATGTTCTATACATAGCATGAATTAGGCTGGGTGACAAACAATATCATATGGATTAATCTAACATGCTATCACAAAGCAGAAACAAACACGACAGCAGCCAGACAGTGCATTCAGCTAATACGGCTACATGTTCTGCGTGTCTCTGTGCAAATGAATGTCATTATTTCATCGGACACACAAACTCAAACTCACGTGACGCTCACGCTGATTTCAGCGCCTGCGTCTCAATATAAGAGGACATGAACATATGAACTTCAATCTCCAGAGCTGCTCTGAGAGTCACTTCACAAGCGTTACTGCATAAAAATTTTTTAAAAAATCAATTATTTAAAGCTGCAGTCTGTAAGTTTTTTTTTTGTTAAAAATGATCCAAAATCAATATTTGAGCAAGTACATAACCGGCCCGTGTTCAAAACTATCACCTTACTTTAGCCTAATTCACAACAGTTAGCTTATAATAATGGTTTCTAATTTGAGTGGTAATGTTAGGAATTCGCAGGAAATTCGAGAATGCCACTGCATCATTACTAAGGGTGTAAATCGAATGGTTCTTCACGATACGGTACGATATCGATTCTCATACCCAGCGATACGATATTTGCCTATACTTCTAAAAATTCTACGATACGATTTCGATACAGGAGAATATCGATCGATATATCGATATTATTATATTATATACCTATTTTAAACAACCATCTACATTTTTATTAACTCACAAATGCAACCAAAACATATAACACGAACATTTATCTTAAATTTTCACATCCTGTTCCTCAATTTGGACATTCACAACAAAAAATAGGCCTACACTTTTTTTAAAAAATAAAGAAAAATAAATAATTGAAAAAAAAAATCAAGTCACACACAAGATCAGTAGGTTAATCTTAAGATATGACAACAGTCAAGACCGTCTTTCAAGTTTCTGTGCTAAAATATGCAATGTGTAAAATAATGTAAATCCTCATTAGGAAACAACACAAACGAGGTACTCCAGTTGTAGAAAAAAATACATTAATGTAGAAAAAATTTTCAGGTACAGAAATGTAATAATCAAATGTAAAATAACACTGCATAGTCTTCACTGTATAGATTAAATATAGATTAATCCTTATAAAAGTTGTTCAGTCAAAAACAATGAGATTTTTTTCTTTGACAGAAGTTTTCTGTTAGTCTGCTTTCACTTTAAGAAGGAAAGCACGGAGCCAATATACTGATACACATGCGTTTTCTTTCTCAACTGTTTATGTTAAGACATAGGCCTAACCGACTGTGTTTACTAGGATATTCGCCAAGGCGACATGTTGATGTAATTTGGTCTGTATTTGTTCATCCATGCACAAAAAAAGCGGAAGAGAGCTCAATTAGGTATTAGCGCGCTGTTGATGCGTCTGTCTGTATGCATGCGCTTTGGAATGTGTGCGCGTCACTGCGCGCTGAAAACTTCTCACAAGTGCTCGACAATACCATCAACTATCCTGAGCGTCTTTTACGCTCGCCCTTCAGGCAGTCTTATCGTCCCGACATGTGAGTTTGAACGAGAATGCATGCATTGGCAGTAATGCATAGATGGACATTGGTGAAAATGTGGACAGTGTCAAAATAAGGTGCCTATTTATATTACAGATATCGATATTTTACGTGTGGCATCGATACATCGTATATCCATATCGATGGATCGTTACACCCCTAGTCATTACATCACACCTGTAAACATAAAGAAGGTGTCACGGCTAGTATGCTATTTCGCATGTGATGTGGCAGATAATTTATAGCTTTTTTCTCACAGCAGCTGGAATAATTAAATTTATAATTTTGATGGCGGATTGTAATCCAGAAAGGATTATGTGTTTATGAAACACATATGACTAAAATTAAATTATATTCCACTTTTAAATGTGCATCTGGTCAGATAGCCTACATAGGATTACACAAGATTTGTATTTTAAAGAGAACCAGTTCGAAGGAAGAATAATTTGCCCTTTTGGGTTAAAAGAATTTCTTTATATGAAATTCGAATGATAATCACAATTGGATTAGACTGTACAGAAATTGAAATCTACACGCTAATACACACTGTCAAGCAATGCTGATGTTGTTAACATTAACAATTTGAGAAAAAAGTATAACATAATTTGCATGGTTTGATGTGATATGAGCTAACCAATTGTTAGATTTAATCACTATTGGTAGCGCGATTTATTGTAATTTACTTTTTTCCTCAGTTGGTCAGAACAAAAGTGGCAGACTTGTTACTTACTTGTTCAGATGACAATATCTGGTGAAAATGCGTATTTGAGTCATATATTCCAAGACGTAGGCTAGAATCTGTGA
>NW_015648723.1:149949-150436 GCF_001515625.1 Sinocyclocheilus rhinocerous | reverse complement strand
GTGCATGGTTTGGCAGAATGCCAGCAAAGAGCGCTGCATTTATAATCTCTAAAAGACATCTCAGTTCATCGCAATCTCACAAATCTCTGTTATAACACAATAAATATATGCATAATGAATCTTTCATAATGTCTACAATTCGTGTGTTATAATGAGAGGATTCGTGAGCACGCAAATTTCAGTACTGCATTGCTCAACGCTGCAAACACGTGTTATAGCCTAAATAGAAACTAGGGCTGGGCGATATAACTAAAAAAATTATCACAATATAAATGTTTCATATCGTTCGGTATCGATAATTATTGACAATTTTTTATAACCTTTCTTAAACAGAGCAGTAGAAAAAAGGTTTAAATTTAACCACTTTATTTTTAATTTACCCAATTTATTAAGTCAAACAACAACTTATTTTAGTCTTAAACAAAATAAATAAAACAAAATTGAATAAAATTGAAACAAATATCTCCTTTCTTATATTTTATATGCA
>NW_015648723.1:149229-149763 GCF_001515625.1 Sinocyclocheilus rhinocerous | reverse complement strand
AAAAAGCATCATATGACCCCTTTAAGGAAACATTTGGCCTGTCTCCTGAGGCCACAGGAGGGTGCACTGAGCAAAATAATGCACCTCATTAAACGATTTATTCAATGCAATGAAAATAACGGCTGTCTATAAAAAAAGTACATAACGTCTAAACTAATATTTATAAATCAAATATGATTTCGTAAATTGCATAAACAATAATGAACAAAACAGCATTGTATATATGTATAGCTTAATACAAATAGCCAAAGCAACGATCACACGATTGCATGTAAAAACATATGAGACGCAGTGGAATGGAATAAAACCCCCATAAATTCTCAAGACATGTTTTCTAAAAGTTGAACCTCTTTTAACTTTACATGGCGTTCTATTCATCTCTTGTGCGAGACGCGAGTGCAACAGCCGTCGATAAATATCGATACCGTTTTATCGCCCAGGCCTAATAGAAACTCTGCATACACTTGCACCTGTTAATCGTTTTTGCTTTTGTGCAATAGATGAATAACAATTTATTTGTTTTAGATATTTTAT
>NW_015648723.1:124140-149204 GCF_001515625.1 Sinocyclocheilus rhinocerous | reverse complement strand
ATTTTGAAACGTGCTATTTGGCTCTGATGCAGCCTGTCAGAACTCAGCACTCTGTGGCCTAAAGCAGTCTCCGCCCACCGCTCATCTGATTTGTTGGGAGTCATGAGTCCGACCAATCAATGCGGAATTCACTCTCACTCCGAAAGCGCTTGCTAACAGGAGCTGCTTCAGTGATCATGCATCAGTTGTCTCTAGGTAAGGAAAGGCAGCAGCAGACGTTGCTTAAGTTGCAATAAATCACAATCCACTAACGTTACATTGAAGTTGCAAAACTGCTCAATATTATCTATGATTTCCGCGATGCAGAAAATGTGGAAGGAATCGTGGAATCCAGTCATATAAATGGAATTTACTGTATGACACGGAATGTCACGGAATTTGTCAAAGTTTGGATGAATTAATCAAAAGTAGGTCAGTACACTTAAATAGAGACACGATATGGACTAGTATCTGTAAATATTAAGGCGCAAAAATTCTATTTAATTATGAATCCTGCATGTTCTGCGTGTCTCTGTGTATGTAAATGGAACAGACGCGCGGTTTTGTTTTCTACACATACAAAGTGTGTGACGCTCGCGGTGATTTCAGCTTCTGTCGTCTCACTACATGAGGACATAAATACATGAACAACATCTCCAGAACTGTTCTGACTCCCTCTGAGAGTCACTTCATGAGCATTTGAGTTTCATTTGAGTAAAGCTAATCGCAGTATTTCCCACAGACTTGAACTCTATTTGCGGCGGCACATATACGCAAATTCATTCTCTGCCAGCTGTTGGAGTGGTAGAGATCGAGGTTTCCCCCGGTAATGGCTGTACACAAAGCAGCGCTCAGTTCACAAACGCTGCTTTATCAGACATTACATGCAAGATGAAATAAAAACGACATCCAAAATTTTCTGAAGACAGTCGGGTTCCTTCAGAAATACAGTGATATAAAAATACCCGCACCGGGTTTCAATTTTGAAACGTGCAGTGCTCATGTTTATTCAACGAAGTCAAAGCCTTTTGGGAAATCTATTTGTGGCGGTCAGTTTTGATATTGTGGCTATAAGTTAATCCATTGATGTGCATTACATGATGAATTGGATAGTCACCTCTACTATTGTAGATTATGTTTTAGCCATCAGAAAAGAATTAATGAGGAATTATGAGAGGTTATGCTATTACACATTATATTTCTAACATGTAAATTATTGAAGCCAAATACTTACATTTCCCCAAGCTGTTTAGCTGTAGTACAGTATTCATAGGCTTAATCATGAAGCATATAGTGGCCCCACTGTTAACGCTCTCTTTATATTACCCTATTTGTAGATGGATGCACAGAGGAAGACAAGAGTAAGAAGTGCAGTGTGGGAGTACTACACTCAACCAACACCAGGGAAGGCAGTTTTTGTCAGAGCCAGAAATATATATCGGTTCAAAATATCGGTTATCGGTCTACTTGATTTGTAATAATCGGTATCGGCCCTGAAAAACACATATCGGTCGACCCCTAACGAGTGTCTACCCGCCCGCAACAGCACTCGCCCATTTTGTCCCGCGCCGCACTCTGTTGCGTCGGGTCTTGTGGGAGCAAGTCTCTAATCCACTGGCACTTGACAAGACAGTGCGTGTGCTACATCCTTTTTACAATCACTAGATTATAAAACAGTGCATTCTGTCAGCAATGTAACGCGGCAGTAACGTATAGAGACCTCGGCTTGTAACTATACTCTAATTACTATTTTGAAATTTATAACGTGTTAAATTACTCCGTTACTAAAAAAGTAATCATATTACAGTAACGCGTTACTAAGAAATGCGTTACTGCCCAACACTGTCCAAGACATAGGCTAGAATCTGTGATTCCTAAGTACAGTATCCACACAGGTGCGGTGACTGACAGCCACACATACTCCTCAAAACATTAGATTCGTCTGCACTGGAGCCGTGCCGGCGCACAACACCCGCAATGAAGATAATTCCGCAGAGATGGCGACAAAGAGGCAACACTTACGGACTACAGCTAAAAATTACAAAATAAAAATGCAATGTTTTGTTGTAAATTGATTTTTATTTGATTACATTTTAAAAGATTGATTAAACTGTTAAATTTGTATTAATTGATTTCATTAGACACAATTTTTTGTAATGAATTTGTACTGAATTATACAACACACAATCCATAAAAAATTAAATGGAAAACACAGAATTTTAAAATGGCAAATCAAAATGGATTTCATGGGGTCCCAAAATAAAAGGTAGCATACTCTGTGGAATTTAATTGTGAACAAAGTAATCTTTACTTTCATTCTCAAGGTCTAACAAAATGTGGAACGCATTTACTTCCCCATTAATGATAAACGGATATCATGATAAATATTGATATTGTATGATGTGGAAAAAATATTGTGATATAGACTATACATTTTTCTGGAATATTTTCCAGGATTGATTGTTGAATTAAATATAATTTAAAATGTTTATGAGAAATCATTACCATTTATTAAGCCAGGATATTAAGATATTTCATTATAAAACCCTAATATATATCAAACAAGTAGCCCTCTAGACTATTTTATCCATTCAAGGAGCCCTCACTCACAAAAAGGTCAGAGACCTCTGGACTACAGTATTTACAGACACATTCTAACATTAACAGGTACAGAGATGAACAATGAAAACCAGTGAATGAACAGTGTTTTGGCTTGCTGCTGCTACTTTGGTGAAACAGTGTTTTTTTTTGGTTTTGCACTCAGGAGCCAGTGGCCACAGTAAACCTCTCTAGAGGCAAACTTTGCAATTAAAACAAGATGTCTGAACAACCCTGTAGCGAATCAGCTCATGGGGAAATATGAATAATTAATCATAACTAGTTATAATTAATTATAAATACTTAGATCCGCTGTAGATATTTACTTGACCTCTCAGGGTCAACTGTCTGTCAATTCTAAGAACGTTAATTTCCTGGTTAAGGGAAATAACTTTCTTACTGTACAACTCTACACAGAGCCTGCAGCATAAATCTGCATGATTAGGGACTCCAGTTATGAGCAAACAATGAACAACGTCAAGTGTGATACAAAACTTTATTAACTACATAAACACTTAAACTAGTCCAACATACTACATAAACACTTAAACTAGTCTAACATACTACATAAACAATTAAACTGGTCTAACATACACATAAACACACACACACACTTGATTTGTATTAGATTTTTTTTTCTTTTAAATATCTTGTTATTTTTATTATCTTAAGTTGTTAAAAATTCCAGATTTTTTTATCATAATATTTATATTTAAGTGTATTGTATTTATAAAATTGTATTTTGTCATTAATTCTTTTGTATTTTTATCATTTTGTATTTTCTTAAGTTGTCAAAAATTTTATTTTTCTTAATAAAAGCTGTATATTTAATTCGTTTGGATGGATTGCCATTTTGTTGTCTATTAGATGTATATATGTAGGCATTCATTAGCTGTCTATTTGATGACTAGTCTATGTTGTGTCCACTTAACAATGTTGAATGGTAAATGCCCACTAGAGGGAGTTGTTGTATTATGTGGGAACTGGTATGCATGTAAGAAGAAGAAATGTTGTGTCAGACATGCAGTGCTAGTAAAGAGACCATGTGAGTTACCTGAATGTGATCTCTCGTGATTATATACAACTACACAACAAATTGGCAACGAGGATGGCAGTCCATCTTCCTCCTACATACAATGTCCTGGTGAACCTGCCATTCCATTTGGAATATAGACACAAATATTTGAGAACTACCTGCTGGCGATTCATGCAGAGGGAGACGACTGGCCTGACAATCGTAAGCGTGCTATATTGCTTCACTGCCTCGGAAACAGAAGCACAGAGAATTTTCTACACTCTTCCTAACACCGGTACGACATATGCATCTGCACTTACGGCTCTCAGGGCGTACTTTGCACCAAAAGTTAATGTCATTGCGGAGCGACACAAATTTCGCCAAAGGGAGCAAAGTCATGATGAAAATATCCTGCAATATGTGGCCGCGCTCCGTGATACGGTGTCATTATGTGCATTTGATGATAAAGAAGATGAAATGCTGAGAGATCAAATCGTTGAAAAAGTGTACAGCAGTCGAATTCGTGAACATTTATTGCTTGAAGCGGATTGTAGCGAATCAGCTCATTCATGGGGAAATATGAATAATTAATCATAACTAGTTATAATTAATTATAAATATTTAGATATATTTACTTTATTTACTTGACCTCTCAGGGTCAGCTGTCTGTCAATTCTAAGAACGTTAATTTCCTGGTTAACTTTCTTAACTTTCTTACTGTACAACTCTACACAGAGCCTGTAGCATAAATCTGCATGATTAGGGACTCCAGTTATGAGCAAACAATGAACAACGTCAAGTGTGATACAAATAAGACTTTATTAACTACTGTAACGAATCAGCTCATGGGAAATATGAATAATTAATCATAACTAGGAGAGAAAATAAGAATATGAAGTTATGGAACCATTTCCATATTCAGCAGATCTACCCGAGGGAAACATCAGATTCTTAGTTCAAACACACCTTTGTAAAAAGGTGCAAATGATACCTAATGTATCAATTAATAAGACTAAGTTTGATACTTGCACGTCTCGTCTGTCTGAAAGAAAGGCTTGATGCAGTCCAACGGTTCAAGTTGATCTTTGCTGAAGTTGGTTGATGAAAAAGAACCAGTTTGAGTCAGAGAATCTTGGTGAATGGAAAAGTCAAGGCCGAAGCCTGGCACATACTTAGGGTTTTCTGGAGCGTTTGCTCACATCTTCATCTTCTCAGAATTCAACCAAAACCACCGACTAAAGCGGGTCACTGATGTGAGGCCTTTAAGGTCCGAGAAGATTCACGCCTCTCAAGATGGGCTTGTCCAATTAGAAAGGCTGAAATCCCAAGTGGGAGGTTGCCAATACTGGAGGGTTTTATTTACCCTTTGTGTGAGGGCATGGTAATTTGCAAATGGAACTCGAGTGGGGGCGTGATGAAAGATTACTAAATGTTCTTAGAACACTAATATGTTGCATAGGTATAAACATATAATATACACTCTCAATTAGATAATCCGAATACGAATTCATAGAGACCAAACATGGTATATGTAAGGTTACATGAATGAGTGGTTATATCATAAGCATGCATAAAATAGTCTACAATACAACAGATAATATACAAGACAGCAATAATATACACAATGACCTGAAGGATATGTGTGTTCATTCACAGAAAGGTTTCTGGACTATAGAAGAGTCCATTTTGCTGTGCATTATGTGTCTTTCCTATGGAAAATGTAGTGAGAGGGAGGACTCTCAACATGCCATTAGGTCGTAAAATCTATCTGGTCTAGCAGAGGTGTCAGGGTTGCCATGGTAACCAGGGTCCTGGGCCTCGTTCACAGACATCTTGGCACCCAGTATGTTTATTGGGTGAGGGGTCTGTGAATGTTTGTTAATCTAATGAATAATTGATTTGTTAAATCAAATGAAAAATGGTGTGTCTGACTGGTCCAGAGCTTAAACTCAGTAAAGAGGAGGGAGAATAAGAATATGAAGTTATGGAACCATTTGCATATTCAGCAGAATATGGGCTTGTCCAATGAGAAAGGCCGGTATCCCAAGTGGGAGTTTTGAGATACTGGGGAGTTTTATGACTCTTTGTGTGGAAGCATGGTAATTTGCATATGGAACTTGAATCGAAATTACTAAAGATTCTCAGGACACTAATATATTGCCTATGTACCAACATATAATATACACTCTCGTTTAGATCATCAGAAGACTAATTCATATATACTAAACATGGTAGGGTTACATATAGGTAAGATGACAGGAATGAGTGTTTCCATCATAAGCCTGCATAAAACAGTATAAAATCTCAAAGACAACATACACAATGACCTGAAGGATATGGGTGTTCATTCAAAGAAAGGTTTTCCTATGAATTAATTAGTAGAAAAGTCCATTTCTACTGTGCATTTGCCTCTTGCTATGGAACATGCAGTGATTTTCCCTGCTTCGCATTCCATTAGGTCGTAAATGTATCTGGTGTCAGGGTTGCCATGGTAACCAGGGTTCTGGGCCTCGTTCACAGACATCTTGGCACCCAGTATGTTTATTGGGTGAGGGGTCTGTGAATGTTTGTTAATCTAATGAATAATTGATTTGTTAAATCAAATGAAAAATGGTGTGTCTGATTGGTCCAGACGCTACAACCCTCAGCATTAAGAAGCAGCTCTCTTTTCTGAGAAAAAGATTTTTAGTGAGTAATTTGTAGCTGGTACAAACACACACACAAACTGCACAGAAAGAAAAAGAACAAGACCACAGACACCAAACAAACAAAAACACATTCACACAGACACACTAAATATACCAGCTCTGAACCACTGGCAAAAAACATTTTCCTCAAAAGCAATATATACTTCCCTTTAAACATATTTTGCATGTTCTTCTATAAAGATACAGCTCTCTCTTTATTGGGAGCCACGGAGAGCTTTCCCTCTGTGGCCCTTAAGAGCCTAGAGGAATGTTGTCCCAACCCAACCCGAGCAGGGGCTTTGTCATCCTCTGTCGCTTTGCTCAGCAACAAAGGACATTTTGTCCTCTAACATCAGTTCAGTATTTGTGAGCCTGGACCACAAAACCAGTCATAAGGGTAAATTTTTCGAAATTGAGATTTATACATCATTCAAAGTTGAATAAATAAGCTTTCCATTGATGTATGGTTTGTTAGGATAGGACAACATTTGGCCGATATACAACTATTTGAAAATTATTGCTACAAATATACCCCAGCGACTTAAGACTGGTTTTGTGGTCCAGGGTCACATTTATGCGATCAAACACAAAAATCAACTTCTAAATTAGAAAATTTGTTTGTAACCCTTAGAGCATGAGCCATTTTGCTTTTTTATCTTGCAAGAAACCAGCAGCTCATCCAACAGTAAGTTTCAAAATTAATATTTAAAAATATGTTGGTCAACCACATTGAACATTGATTTTGATCCAGGTAATGTCTGTGGTAAGAGACTATAGTCTTTTAGAATTGCTGTTGATGGTGCTGAAAAACCAACCATGGGAGTCTGTGTCTGGGCTAACTACTTGACAGATGTTTATATGGTTCAAGGGTTCACTCAGTAGAAGCCATCAACACTGAATTTATGCAGAGAAATCATTTTACAACTGAGAGAGAGTTACAGACATGTTACTGGCCTCACAGGACCATAATACATCCTTGACTGCTGCGGAAGACTGGCAGACAACTGTTTTAAACAAATCAGTAGCAGCATTTGCACTGCATTAAACATCATCTTCCTGTAGAATCCATTCAGGAATACAAAATAAATCTAAACAAAAATGACTATTGGTTTGCAGAGATGCAGCAAGGTACAAAATACACAAAGGTATAAATGATTCTATTTCATAATTATTTCAGAAACAATTAAGCTAAACCAGTATGAAATTCCCTATCATGATATGTGACCCTGGACCATAAAACCAGTCATAAGGGTCAATTTTTCGAAATTGAGATTTATACATCATCTGAAAGCTGAATAAATAAGCTTTCCATTGATGTATGATTTGCTATGACAGGACAATATTTGGTCGAGATACTATTTGAAAATCTGGAATCTGAGGGTGCAAAAAAATCAAAATATTGAGAAAATCGCCTTTAAAGTTGTCCAAATGAAGTTCTTAGCAATGCATGTTACTAATCAAAAATTAAGTTTTGATATATTTATGGTAGGAAATTTACAAAATATCTTCATGGAACATGATTTTTACTTAATATCCTAATGATTTTTGGCATAAAAAAATAAATAATTTTGACCCATACAATGTATTTTTGGCTATTGCTACAAATATACCTCAGCGACTTAAGACTGGTTTTGTGGTCCAGGGTCACATATGTGCTTGGAGAAAAACCGAACACAAAACAAAAACCCTAAACAAAATAAGATCACATCTACATATACCAAGGTTCATCAGGTAAGGCCCTGAGGTCATGTTTGAGCTCTCTGTTCAGTTCAACCCCAAGAACATAACTTCTTGCGTTGCATCGCGTAAACATAAAACCATGTCTGCATTTGTGATCGGAGAAATGACAAAAAACAAGCACTACTCTACACAACTCAAAACTAGCGTTTGAATCATCAGTGGCAAATTCTTTAAATATGAAAACATACTTACAGGTTGTGAGTCAGAACAGCCGGCATTGTAGGTTCAGGAAACAGTCCTTCCGTTAAATGCGTTGCACACACACAAATATTTGGGTTGAACTGTTTCCGGAACAGTGTTGTAAATACAACTTAACCACTGATTTCTAGTTGTGCCCTCTTTTGGAAGACCAAACAAAGTAGTTTCGCTTTCACAACTAAACACACAGTGTCTCCACGACATGGTGGCGGCGGCGGCAACAATACTACAGCGAGAATCAAAGTTACGCCTTCTTTCTTTGCGTGAACATTTGGGCAGTGTTATGCAAATCTTCCCACACAGTGACGTAGACATGTGGGGGTGTGTTTAAACGAGGCGTTTTAGGAGGGCGTGGACGAGTCTTAATTTTTATAAAGAATATCTCTTTGGGTTTGAGACTTTAGTCTTTGCAACTTTAGGGATCTTAACTATGCACGAACAGCTTGTAACACTACAAAGAGAAAGGAAAACTTGAAACCGCATCATATGACCCCTTTAAAATATATTTAATAAATTATTATATTACTTTAAAAAAATAATTTTTCAAATCAACAAATAAATAGGCTATATACATTTGAAAGGATTAAACATACACTGTACAAAAACCTATAAAAATAGGGCATAATGTACTGTATTAAAATGAAGGAATTTTACAGTGTAACAAAACAAATGATGTGATATATATTCTGAAAAAAACACTGAATTTTAAGACATGTCCCTTTACATAAAGCCAGTCAAACCAAGGCTGCAGTAAAGTTCTTCTATGTTCCACTAATGTGTGATGAAAAAAAACTTGTAAAATCTCCCTGATTTGAGCCCTCCCAGATCCTTCAGAACATTACATTTAAACAGATAAACAGATGGCCCAAGGTGAGGTAGGGACAGACACTCAAATAAATGCACAGACAAGACATGAGGATGAAGCAGTCAGAAGGTCTGGATTTCGTCTGTAAGGAAAGGAAAGGAAAGGACGTGATGTGTACACTGCCTGCTTTAAAGAAGACTAATGCCTGTTTTCTGCTGAGCTCTTCAAACCCTATCAGTCAAAGAGAAAGAGCGAAAGTACAAAGACACACTCAGACCAATCACATGCTTACAAAAACACAAACATACACAGCAGCCTGAGCCAACAACCCAAAAATGCTTTTATTTTCCATTCCCCTCTTAAAAAAAAACAAAAAAGTTTCATAAATTTGAAAAAATGCAGGAATTTTTAGAATTAAAATTCAGTGTGGTCTTCCTCACACTGCGACTACACATTAATTTAGATAGCTGCTTAGACAGGTAGTTTCTTCACCACTCAGCCTTTATTAACAATCAGAATTGTGGGCTTAATTAGGTTAATTGCTCTGGGAATCTCAGCGCCCGTCTACAGGGCGCCACTTAGATTCAGACACAGAGTGGCGTCTTCATACAAATCCATTGTCCATGTTTATGCATTTGGGAACAACTGACCCATTTAAAATGATCTACATGATGATGACTGTGATCAGTGGCATCTGTCACAAGCGTGATTACACAGACTGTATAGGGAAATAAAGCTTTTCTTTTTACACTGGCCTGAGAGCTATCAATGATTTAGCATTTCTCACAAATATAAACATGAATAAGAGCATACAAAAATTAGCTATGGTAGGGCATATAATGATGCTAGGGTGTTATGAGAGGTTATCAGAGTGTTGCTATGCACTTTCTATCTAAGGTGTTCTGAGTGTTTTTAGCATGTTGCTATACAGTTATTAAAGTGTTCTGGTTAATTGCTAGGTGGTAGCTTACTGGTTCAAGTCAAAAGTGCCAATGTCCATGTCTTTATGACATTACAGAAATCATATTTGCTGTAAAAAGCACAACTACACATTTTCCAGTTGACAATCTTTTGAGTCTCAAATACTAAATTTTCATGAAACTACATACAAACCCACCTTAGACCAACAGGATTCCCCTAAACATTGTGCCAACTAGTCAAACACAGTTGTCTTAAGAAAAGGATTTCATATTGCTGAAATGTTAAGGGTTTTTGAGTTCCCAACACGCATTATAGCATAAATATCAACTATAAAAACAGAAAATTAATCTGTGTTACTAAATGAAAATTCGCTGAACATGACATCTGTTGTTGTCTTATATTTATTGGCTAAATAAGGAATTTTGCATACAGTGAGCGAACAAATTCAAATTGACAAAACAATGTAGTGTTACTTGGTACAATTTTTAAGACAATAGTTGAGAGAAAAAACTGAATGCATCATGTTGCTTGGATTTTTAACTTTTCTAGTGGGAAGAAAGTGCTCAATATTGCTCAATGGGTTTAATTTGCCTAGCTGGAAAATAACCAAGATGGCCTTGTGTGCAGTAACTTTGGATATTCTCATCCCTAGACATTGTTCCAGACATTATCAATGTAAATCCATAGGATTTGTCCAACTGTTTTATTAAATATGAACAAATGTAGCCCTTAATTACATTTTTTTGCTAGCACCTGCAAAATATGATGTTTTACACACAAAATTCTTTTTGTATAAATAACTAAGGGCACTGATGTGCTGGGTTGTCATACTATTGGCATGAAAGCCTGTTGACAAGAAGTGGTGATGAAGATTGCAGGGGCATGAATAAATATCACTTCAGTCACAGTCTCATGCACACAAACAGCCATCTATTGAGGCGTTACTATTGGCGGCATATCACCCTGTCTGCCGGACGAGTGTGAGGAGACAGAAAGAGGGGGTCAGGGAAGGTTATGTGATGGATCTTTCCGGAACGTGACAGTGAGAAAACATGTCTGATGAGGGGAGGAAAAGTGCTCTTCAAATGCCAACCTCCATCAGAGGGAGGTCACATCAGAGCATTGTGGGTAATGTGCCACACGGCAGGGAGGTCATTGAGGTCCAAGCCTGATAATGAGAAAACCAGAAACCGACCAGCACAACAGGACTGAACAAGATGTTGGGCACAACAGATTAATCTACAAATGTCAACAAAGAACTCTTCCTGTTTGACATAATCTGCAAAATAGTTGAATGGGTGCTGTGAGGCCAAGGTCAAACAAACGAGTCTTGGAATATATACTAATAATATATATTTTAAAATGTAATTGATTCCTATGATGGCAAAGCTGAATTTTCAGTAGCAATTACTCCAGTCTTCAGTGTCATATGATTCTAATATGCTGATTTGTTGCTCAAGAAACATTTCTTATTATCAATGATGAAAACAGTTGCTCTGTATTTTTGTGGGATAGAATGTTCAAAAGAACAGCATTTATTTGAAATAGATTTTTTCTTCTCACTCAAATAACCAAAAAGACAAGCAATGCTTCTGCCAATGAGCTTCCATGAACTATGAGCCACCGGGGAGAGTGTTTACAATATCAGCGCAGAGTCACTATCGGCATTAACCTGGACGACCTTAGAGTGCGTCTCTTCAAGACATCACTACCCATTTGGGAGAAGTCATCCAGTCTTATCAGACACACATCCCTATTCTCATGAGGTCATAAGCTATCCGTTCCAGGTCGGCAGCCACAGAGTGATGTGGTGATGATATTGCCCCTGAGAACCACTGCAGGAAATAAAACAGCATTGAATAAAATGTTTTAATAAACATTGGTCACAAGTTCTATCTTGTTGTGTAAACATCTGTCATGTGTTTCAGAGCTTACAGTCAGCCTGTTTTGATTAAATATAGCTCAACCAAAAAAACACCCACAAACCACAAACCCTGCACTTCAAACAAGACAAGGTCAGGAACAGAGGAGAGAGAGTGATAAAGAACGAGAGACAGAGGGGGGCTGGTAGCTGTATTATGATTATTTTGACCCTTTTGTGTGTCTTGTTGTGTGGTCTCTGTGATTAATGGAGTAAAACGTGTCCTCTGGTTCCATAAGGACTAAAATCATTCGATTGAGAGGGAAAAAGTGCTTGTGTGTCTTTATGTTCTAGTGTGTGTGTACATAGCTGGTCTGTCCAATGAAAAAAAAAACACACACAAAAATGTAGGCTACCAATTTAGATAGACTTTTATCATAATTTCTGAAGGCATGAGGTAAATTTTACTCTGTGTTTAAGTTCTGATTAGTTTGTATTCAACTGTAAAGGGTGCCATCACAGCTGTTCAGTGGCTCAGGGTCATTAAACAGAGAGATTAATGGCTTTTTACTACTCAGAATGCTGACCGGTGGATTCACAATGCACACACTTTCTAACAAATGAGCACAACGACAGACAGGAAATGCTCACGCATCACTGAGCAACAACCAGCCGTGGTCCAATAGCCGCCACCTTTGACCACCGAGCTTAGTACGCTTAGATATTGACCTTGGCATGCTGGGTAACCTGAAATGCTGAGTCATCTCCATTAGTGGATTAAAAATAAATACAGAAGTGTGCTAAAGTGACATTAACCCTGACAATATATTCAGATTCAGTTACTGAGCTGCAAAAAAAAAAAAGTTTGCAATTTCAACCATTACAGCAGTAACAAATTATTATGAAAGGTTAAACTTTTGTAATTACAACAGACTATTGACAAAAATATAAAGAAAAATATCTAGAAAGAATTGAATTATAATACAAAAAAAGGGGATTATTATTATGCAAGGGGTTATATTTTCTTGATGTGAAAGAATTCAATTGAATCACTTTGCAAGCAGGTTACTTAGCTCATTTAAAAACAACCCGAAATCATCCTATATATTTGTTTGATATGTTACAGTTTGAAAAAACAAATTCCATGAGTTTGCACATTATCATCAACTAAAATGATCTTCCTGTCAAATTACAATTATATGCCATTATAGTCAGAATACAATGGACAGAAATGAAAGAAAATAACATGAAATATTAACTAAATTTAGAAGGACATTATCAAAGGTCTGTTTAAAAAAAGTAAACTGCAAATATTTCTATGATTTATTGATTATCTTTGTTATATTTTTTCATGTATTATTCAAATACACCAAGAACATACTGTATTTGCGCCATACTAAACAATTAATTTTTACCCAATATAAGTCCATTTACGTCAGTAATGCCACAGCAGTCTCAGACTAGCCACAGCACAAATACAAACTCGAATCCTTAAATATAGATGAGCTGTCTAAAAATGGCAACCTCAGCCAAAAAGCCTTTAATTTTGTCTGGGTATTGGAGACTGTGGGTCAATGGGTCACATATGCCTCATCATATAATGGGGAAAGTGATGAGCAGAGCATTGGAAAATGGATCAAATGTGTCTAAATCTGGTCTTTCTGTTTCATGCCCTCTTGCCATTTTCTCCAAGCTTATATTTATGGTTTCTAGCTTTCTCAGCATTCTAGTCTTGCAGCAAAGAGGCATTAGTCCAGACCAAATAGTTAACCGCTATAGATCCAGTATGGTTGGAACAAGTACTAATAGTGGCAGACTTGACAGTATTTGTGCTATATGTCTGTAAACGCTAGAATACATTTGAAACAGACTTTAAATAGATGCTGCTGAATATAGAAGATGTGCAATCCCAGAACAACCCAGAGGATCCCCAGAGATCATCCAGACGTGATGTTTGTCTAGCATAAAGCATTTTGCATTACTCCAAAGCCTGTGCCTTGCAGAGTGTTTACACTAGAGTAAAGATGATGCATGACTGTGTGCGTGTGTCACTGTTAGCATCAGTATTTGTTCGAGTGTGTATGAGAGTGACAATGTCCTTGATTGTAACACCCACTGCAGGCAGTGCCAAGTACAGTGTTTGTTTGTATCAAATACTACAAGCACATCAAAAGCTCTTCAGTACCAGGTACACACAATCTACAACCTACTACCTATAATTTATAACCAATAAGACCCGCTATACTGTGCTTCACATAAACTTAACGAATCATTTTGACAGCTCATCGAAACACTAATTATCTAAAATTTACATTAAACTACTTTTTAGATAGTACATGCTGTAAAACAGGCTTGGAGTGCATAAAGTTAAAAATATAATTACAATAAATACACAATAGCTGGCTTATTGGCTAGATGCAGTGACATGCAATATGAAAACATTATCCCATATTGCATGTCACTCAAATGATTTATTGACCGAGGCCAATGGTTGTGTCTTCATCAGATTGTGGGAAATTGTTTTGTGTATGTGTGTGTCTGTACAACTGTATCATGTAAAGAAAAAAATGCAGTGGCATTTAAAATAGCTTATCTGATTTAGGAGAGATTTCTTGATTCAAAAGTATTACATAAAGTATGTAATAAATGAGAAACTGTTATACTTTATGTAAATGTATTACATAAAGATGTGTATGTACGGAAGTGTATTACATAAAGACTTATTTGCACTAAACTGACAGTCCTAAACGATTGTCTGGACTGGCCTTATTTAAGCAGTTGCTGATGTGTTTCTATCCTGATATCAGTATTCTGTCTGGAGTCAGTGGAGTTTGTGAAATCCAGCAGGCAGACGGTCATCAGGCCATCAGGAACACAGCTTGAATCTCAACAGCCTGAAAGCACACTCATAAACACACACATACACACCACACTGTTATTTGGACAAATTTGAAAGGCCCCTTTTATCATGCATTTCTCCCCTCTTCCCTGATGGTACATAATGTTCCCCATCACACTCACTGCAATCTATTTTCCTCCAGACAAAAACACAAAAAAAAACCACAGTGTACATTTTAAATGTATTATTTAGTTAACAAGATAACAAAACCTAAATAAATGGATAAATTTAAAGGACTACACCTCTACACAATGTGCCCAGAGCAAACTTGAGTGGTCAAACAGTAGCTTACACAGCATTATTATGTAACTGTGCAGTGTTTGCCACCCACCTTGATATACACACTGTGCCAAGGTGAATAAAGACACACAAATTAACCAGATGGTTTGTTTTAAATAAAAGAGAACAAAAATTAAATGAGAAAATGGTACTTGGACAGAGCGAAGGTCGGGGACATGCAGAGAGCCTTTGTACCAAGACATGTGCCGGTATTCGGTAATGCGATATATCACGGTAATTAATATGCATGATATTGTTATCGTGGGCACTTCAAAATACTGTGAATAATTATTTATTATAAATTATTCTGATTTTTTTAATGCATTAAGAACACGTGAAAGACGCATGTGCACTCTCATGTAAACAAGCACAAGGATGAGAAGCGCATGGCGGATTTTTTTTACATTTTAATCTACAACATGCCCTTGATATTGTTTGAAAGTGTTTTGATTCTTATTGTTCGGTCACACTTTACATTAGGGCTTCATTAGATGAATGAAATGAAAAATTCTTCTAAACATTAATTTTTAAACATTAATTAATCTTAGGTAATTCCAATATTTAATAACACATTGTTAAAATCAAAAGTTGCAACTGTGTTATTTAATGAGCTAACAAACTAAGAGTTGTATTTTTTAACAAAGATTAATAACTTCTGTAGAAAATGTAGTTATTTCTCATTGTGAATGTTAATGCATTAAAGGGGGGGTACAATGCTGTTTCATGCATTCAGAGTTGTTTACACTGTTAAAGAGTTGGATTCTCATGCTAAGCATGGACAAAGTTTCAAAAAAACAATTTGGATGTATGACGGAGTATTTCTGTGCTAAAACTATAAACTATGATAAAAGTTCATCAGCATGCATTGAATAATCCCATGTTGTAGCGCAAAAAAAACAAAAAAACAAATTATTGCGACCAAATCATGTGCCCGTGCGACCAGTTGAGAAAGTTAGTTGCAAAAGAGCGACCAGTGGGAAGAATGAGTCTGGAGCCCTGTATAGGCTATACAGTGCAAGAAAAGCAAACTGGTGCTCTTCTGTGTCTTTTGGTGTATGACTCCCCCTTGTCTCGTATAAAAAGCACAATATGACGAACGTTTTATAAACAAGGCCCAGTTCGACGCTGGATTTGCACATTGTTTAATACTGAAAGATGGAGCGGTCCCAGCTACAAAAGATCCCAGACTTTTTGGAGATATGAAGGATGCAGTACTACTCTATAGGTACTCAAGATTAACATGAGATTGGGTGAAACTGTGTGCGTTATGCCCCCTTTAACTAAGGATAACTAATGGGATCTTATTGTAAAGTGATACCTATTGGTCTTTATTCTTTTGCACTTTAATCTGTGTAAACTTTTTTACTTTATACATTTTGTGTATGCTTTATTGTAAATATTAAGTTATTTTTGTTATAAGAAAAAAGTTATTAAACCGGTTATACTGTATTATGACACCACTTTTTTGCAACTAAATTTCAATATCGTGATAATACCGTATACCGTGATAAAATCATTAGCAATTAATCGCAACATGAAAATTTGATACCAGCATATCCCTAGTACCAAGTCAGAGCAGGGGTCCTAGGGCTGCACACATTTCTATCCTGGTCACCTGATCACCTGCGATATGCTTTAAACTGTGAGGACACCACTGTCCACGCACCAGAAATGAGTCCGGTTTACTTTTCATTTAACGTAATACATCACTGACGTATAAAAAAACGTCTGACAGTAAGGTGGCGCTGACGTGAGAAGGCGGTGATCATTATAACCAGCATATCCCTAGTACCAAGTCAGAGCAGGGGTCCTAGGGCTGCACACATTTCTATCCTGGTCACCTGATCACCTGCGATATGCTTTAAACTGTGAGGACACCACTGTCCACGCACCAGAAATGAGTCCGGTTTACTTTTCATTTAACGTAATACATCACTGATGACTCTAAAAAAAAGTCTGACAGTAAGGTGGCGCTGACGTGAGAAGGCGGTGATCATTATACGACAACACACATATCCTCTATTCTAAGCCTTGCTGATTATTTTGGACGACCCACTCTGTACATAGGACATTCATCTTCATTTAGACAGTAAGCAGAATATCATCTTCAAAGCATTAATGAGAACGTACCATCCAACACATTAATCACACCTAAATCACATTTGTAGTCATGCAGCAACACATTCCTTGCGATCATTTTGTCTAAAGGCTTCACATTCTTTATTTTATTAGGAAAAAGCCTAATGGTGCTTAGCTGTGTGTTAATCAGTTTGTACAGGCCACTGTGCTATTCAAAAGCCCCTCAAGGATGACTGCCCTACATCAAATTGAGTTGGTCATTTGCATGCAAAATCTACAAATGTAATATTTACATTTGTGCATATAGCTGTTTGCGAGCATACTTCATTTATTACAGAGAATTACAAAACAACAGTCCTGCTGTTATGAAAATATGATACAGGTCTAAAGGCATGTAGAAATCTGTTTACCTTGTTTTCCAAAAGTCATAAGCGAAATCAAAATGATAAATTGATATTAAAATGGAGATGGAGTGACCTCAGTCCAGAAGAAAACAGTACAATGTAACAGCAGAAAAATGACAGAAAACAAGCAATACCAGAGGATGGAAGTATACCAGGCAAAGATATCTGTGACAGCACATGAATGTGTGTGAGTGGAACAGACAGGAAGAAACACACACACACACACACACACACACACTCAATTGAAGTAGATGAGAAAGAAAGAGAGAAAGTGGTAGGAAGATGTGAACAGATGCGCTGTTGCTCTGAGTGTCAGTTGTGATTAGCAAATAAATAAAACAAGCTTGGGTCCGAGCGCTGTGTGTATATTATGTGCGTGGGTGAACTATGCTTATCTAATTACACACCAAATGCAGCCCAAACCTCTGACCCCCTCTGTGCTCAACTCAATTACCCTCCCTGACAGAGTCACAGCAAGACAGAACCGCAGCAAATCTATGCTAACAAGACAGCCTAACAGCATCTATTTGCGCGTTTCTTCGAGTCCCTTTCAAACAAGTCCAGTGACTCGAAGGTCTTCTTGATAACGTTATGGAGCAGCTATTTTCCATGTAAGGTAATAGGTATATACAACTCTTATCTACTTGAATGCTTACAGAAATATCACAACATCACATATCAAAATCAGCAATAAACTTTAACTCAACGGTGTTTTAACTCAAATCTTACAGCCACTATATTAAGGGTTACTGTTTCACCAGTTTACATTTATATGGTTTTTTAATTGTTCGGTTTAAATCATACCAGGTAAAACCTTGCTTAAACTTATTTTGATTCCCCTGGTGGATTTTGGAATCTTAGAAGTTTCAGACTAGTTTACACCCCCTAGGGTAAGACATGTTGTCTCTAGTTCTAATGAACTAAATATTCTTGTAACGGCTTTGACCTTAATCTGCTGACAGGTTTCATTTTCCCTGAATTGCAATGATTGTATCTCTCATTAGTGTAGTTGATTGGGTGTTATACCTCAGTTTATATGAGGCAGAAAAGGTATCGCACTTTGGAGCCAGAGCAAATATTTGATCACTGATGCCAAAATATCAGCATTTTAATGGATGACTCAGCTAGAGGACAAGAACAGACAGAGCAAACATCTACTGAGAACGGGCCAACTGAGTAAAGTGGAAAATATCAAAAGGAATGGGTCGTTTTCTTCTAAAAACACACTGCTCTGGGTGCGTGTTCACGATGTGTGTGTGTGTGTGTTTGTTCACTACTCACTGCTGTGTGTGTGCACTTGGTTGGGTTAAATGCAGACACCATACTTGGCCACACATCACGTCCTTTAAAATATGACTGACCAAACCATCTGAATTTAGAAAAATAGGCCTGGGCGATAAAACGGTATTGATATTTATCAACGGTACACCTTCTTCGATAACGATAGAAAAAAAAATGTTCGATATAGCGCACAATATAGGCACGTGTTATGAGTGGCAGACAGCACACACAAACACAAATATGACTGCTGCACTCGCGTCTCACTCAAGAGATGAAGCCATGCAAAGTTAAAACGGTTTAAACTTTTAGAAAACATGTCACGAATTTGTGGAGGTTTATTTATTTTCATTGCATCTCATATGTTTTTAAATGCAATCTGTGTGAATGGCGCTTCGGCTCTTTGGATTAAGCAATGCATAAATACATGATGCTGTTTTGTTCATAATTGTTTATGCAATTTACAAAATTATATTTGATTTTTATGAGTTAATTTAGACGTAATGCATGTATAAACATTATATCGTTGATCATTTTTTTAGCTATATCGCCCAGCCCTATAGAAAAATACATTACAGTGTTGTTTTGCATCTAAATGCATTGTGTTTTTATGGCATGTGTCTATGTGCTGTGTGTCTATGTCTATGCTAATATTCACACTCTTAACCTAAAACACCAAAGCACCATGTCTGAGACTGTGTGGCACTTTGAAAAGGAGACATCACGGTTCCACCTCAGTAGGAGTAGTCCACACTAGAGACCAGGAACTAAATAGTCCTTATCTGCACCTTTACAAACAAATAGGAGAGAGTGAGGAAAATATAGGTACACAACCATTCAAAAGTTTGAGGTCAGTAAGATTTTTTTTTAATGTTTTGGAAACATTTTGAAACTTTTTTCTTCAATATAATATACCCTTGTTCTATTAAAAATATTAATTTATAAAAACAACTTACTGACTTTTTGAATGGTAGTGTAAGTGTATAAATTAGGCCATAAAGTTTCATTGTGAATCAAGGTGGAAATATAACATTTCAAGTAAAAATACGAATATAAAAAATAAAACAACTAAATCAATGATCAACAGCTCCCAAGTCTGCACATTACTCGCACTTTTATAAACCTGGATATATTTATTGAATTATTTGCATGTTCCCCACATTATAAGTCTTGGAACTATCATAAAAAAGATGGTGTATACACATTATGCGCTTTAACAAAGACATTGCAGAAATAATAAATATATAAAAAAACAATGCTGTTACTAGCTCAGAATAAAGAGCATCACAAGAACAACATACAGCTTGCAAACAACCAAAATGATTTCTAATGAAATTATACCGCCATTCAATCCAGTCCTAATGTAATCAAGGAATCGTTTCTCCACTAAATTGATTTACATTAAATACAATAATCATCTTCAAACATCCCTTATAATGTAACCATACAAAAGTCTACCCTGGTCATGTTTATTATAAGCAGCAGTCATTTGGTGAAAGGAGTTGATCAGTACAACTGATGCAACACCCACATCATGTAATGAAAACATTTTGTGATGCTATGCCTCCATTATGGTGACCTTGACTAGTGACACAAAGCAGCAGCTCAAAAGCCAGAACTGTCCTTTATGCACTACGTACTAAAGTTTCTCACCAAAACCATCAAACTACTGTGACTGAAACACATCATTAAACAATGAAACATTGCCAACACACATTTAAATCACATCTGTGACACAAAGCAATAGCACTATACAATCTGAATCTGATTGAATGTGTTGTTAATGTTACAACCTCTGACCTTTCATTCTATTTCCATCATGTCTAAGGCATCTAACACACGCCAAAGGCAATTTTTGCTCGAAACCGCAAATGGCTTTGCTTCAATTCAGTCATAACCTCTGGCTCTTTAAAGAACGTGCATTGTTCTTGGACAATCAATCACTGTGAATAAGGCCAGTGACACCATAAATGTCAAAAAATATTTTACTCAGATATAATCTTTTTCTGGTGCATTTCTGATACATAAATGATTCAGCAGGTTTCAGCTGAAGTACAGAATTTTCATCAGATTGTTTCATCTAATTAATCTGTCTGCTTCACGAAATTACAGTACTGTAACTTCCTGCACAATACTGCACTTCCTTGGATTATTCATGGTCTTTCTTAAGATTATATTTCTTATAGAAGCTGTTGACCCACAAATGAAAATTCTGTCATCATAATTTTTGAAACTTGAAAGCATTCCATTCTTTGCAAAGGCAGGAAATAAATAAATAAATAAATAACCCAGTATTTTTAATTTTGTGTTGAAGGATCATTAAATAATGACAGAATATTCACTTTTAGGTCAATTACACATTTAACAAAGTGCTTTGAATACAGTCCTTTGTCCCTTTTTACAGACAGCATAGATTTGGTACCTAAACATGTAAATGATCTATATTTGGATATGTGCAGGTATTTGGATATGTAAATCAACCCTTGAATGTCCCACTTTACTACTGCCATGCATCTGCCCTAAAATTATTGTCATCTGTTGATTTACATTACACACCTGTCCATTCCCAACCCCTGTCATTAGATAGCTCTGATTACCATGCCCTAATTACAATTACAGATTTTGTTTAGTTGCTACTTCATGCATATTGAAATGTAAATTTTATCTTCTATTAAGAACAAGGTCAGGTCTCGTGGATGCAGGGCTGATGGCCAGGCGCCTGAGAAGAATGGAAGCACAGAAGCAGCGCGTAATTACATATTAAATAATCAAGTAGAAGGTAAATGATGTTTTAAATAAATAATTCTGATTTAATTACTGGCGAAATCATTTATTTCCCCGATTTCATTGGCTCCATCTGTAGAAACACGGCCAGTGGCAGAGACACAAAACAAATGCTTTAGTGCAAACGACCAACTGTTACTGCAAGTTTGGAGAATTTGACAGGAACGGTTAGGGGCTATAAAGCTGTTCAGAAGCCTGAAAGCTTTTTTTCTCTTCAGTGAGAAGGACTCGCTGTTGTACAAACTGAGATCATCAGACCAACGGACTGATGATTCACTGCCTGACATTTACATGAAATATTTCTTTGGTGCCTCAGTGTATTGGCCTTGACATGTAGATTTTGAGAAATCATGTTCCATCAACTCATCACTAAGCTGAAGATCACAGCTGAATATTATCATCGTTCTGCCGGGAATCGAAACGGTGTTAAAAAGGTACCAAGTTGACTATGAGAGCTTTGGAAGAGCAACTAAACTGGATTTGATTGAGACATTTAATAGACTGTAAATTAGATATCTATGAGCAGAACTGTCTAATGTGCTCTACTTTCTGAGATATGCCTGCAAAACAATCAATATTTAATGCACAGAAATTCTGACACACATTTTCCACAGTTTTTTTATTGAGGTTGCCAAACTATTATTTCATTTTTTCCAGTCTAATATTGTGGAGCACTCTTCTATTGCATATATACACACCCCTAAAAAGGATGCAAAAACAAAACCAACTGTGGTTGGTCAATTTGCATGTCAGTGGAAAAACAGAATAAGCAGAATTTTGTGCTTTTAGTACGGAGACAAAAAATGCCTTTTTTTTTTTCTTAAGTGTACTCGCATAGTGTGGAGGAAAAATATGTCTATGGGACTGTCTGTGTGTGTGTGTGTGTACCTGACTAAAGTGTGTGTTATAAGGTGTGTGTGTGTACCTGTTTTTCTATTCTGGTGGGGACTTAAACCTGAATACACACAGACTCATGGGGACTCGTGTCACGGTGGGGACCTAAATTGAGGTCCCCACGAGTAAACAAGCTAATAAATCACACAGAATGTGATTTTAGATTTTCAAAGTTTTTTGAAAATCTAAAAATGCAGAAAGTTTCCTGTGAGGGGTAGGTTTAGGGGTAGGGTTGGTGTAGGGCAATAGAAAATACGGTCTGTACAGTATAAAAACCATTACGCCTATGAAGAGTCCCCACAAGGATAGCTGACCAGACTGTGTGTTCGGTGGCCAGTGTCCTTTGGCAGTCAGTAAGAATTAAAGTGAGCACCTGAACTAATCACACAAACAGAGACATGCAGAGATGCACATGAGCAAACAGCACCTCAGGCCCTGCTCAACCATTCATAAAACACCAAAACTATTACTATAACAAAATTTCAGAAAACAAAAATGTAGAAAGTCATTTTACTGCAAACATTCTGGGAAATGATAATATCACTAATCTAATGATAGAAGTAGAAATTGCTGGATTGTTCAAATCCACAAACAACCACCCCTTCACAATCCCAGTACAAAAACTACCACTAAATGTTGCCATGGCAACCGACATCCCCATCCTTTTTTTTTCATCTGTCCTCCCTCGTTTTCTGTACGCTGAACAGAATCGGTCTGAAAATCAGCAGTCATCATCGCACGTGTCAAAAATCAAAGAAAGGCGCATATGGATTTAGAATTCAGTTTGCAGTAAAAAAAAAAAAAAAAGCACAACTCCGTGAGCAGACAAGCACGCACACACCTGCACACAAACCTTAATGTGAACCTTAATGGTATAATAGGGATTAAAGCTGAATAAATGTGTCCTGTGCAGACCCTGTCAAAGAGCGTTATAAATCACAGGTAATTAGATGCCATCAACCACCATTTTCCTCTCTTTGGTGGAATGTGTTTATGTAAATGTCACCATGGAAACATATAAGGAAGTCTCAAAGAATTCCAAAACAGGTGGGAAAAATGTTCAGCAATAATGGAGAAAGAAAAGCGGCCTCTCTACCTTTCATCTCACTGCACTCTTACGCTGTAAAAGTCACATTAACGATACAGTAATCAACTGAACCTAATGGTTTTAACAAACAGCAAGAGCACTAAGAGAAAAAATGATGCTCTTATGCACTTATTCTCAAACACTTCTTCTGTCATTCTATTTATTTACATGCACTCTACTCGTTTTCTTCTTTTGTGTGTCTATGTGTGCTGCATTAATTAATAACTTAACAGAATGTTCACCAACACACAAATCTCCCAGTTGGGCCATTCTTTGACATGTTATATGATGCCTGGAGATTCATTGTTAACACACAACATGAATGTGTTTGTGCCATATGGTGTAGTTCTACAGCCATATTACATGCAGCTGTTGTAAACAGTACATGCAGCTATGCCCATTGGGATATACAGTATGGTGCCTTATTTTAGTGTATTGTCAGATGTCATTCCGCCACATGCTGATTTGCAGTGTCATCATAAACTGGACTCTTACAACAACAACCAGTATTAGAGGCCAATTTGACTAAAAATCAACAAACAATTGAGCTGTTAAGCAAAATAATGCAAATAAAGAACTCAAGGAGGCTGCAACACAATCGAACAACACAATAAATACCGTTTTATGTCTCTTTAATGTGTTGTGACTAGGGTTGCAAAGGGGCGGAAAATTTCCGGAAACTTTCCATGGGAACTTCGTCTGGGGAATTTTTGAAATATTCCAACTTTGAAACTTACCACAAATTTATGGGAATTTACAGGAAATTTGGGGAAAGTTATAAAACTATCTTTTTTTTTTTCAGGATTCATTGATGAATGAAAACTTGTGAACAGTGTTTATTCAAAATAGAAATCTTTTCTAACAATATAAGTCTTTACTATTACTTTTTATTAATTTAACACATCCTTGTTGAATAAAAGTATGTATTGATAAAAAAGGATTTCTATTTTAAATAAATGCTGTTCTTTTTTTAACTCTTTATTCATCAAAGAATCCTGAAAATAATCACAGGTAAAAAAATAAATAAATATTAAACCGCTGTTTCCAAAACTGACTATAAATAAGCATATTAGAATTATTTCTGAAGAATCACGTGACACTGAAGACTGGAGTAATGATGTTCAAAATTCAGCTTTGCATCACAGAAATACATTATATTTTAAAGTATATTAAAACAGAAAACCATTATTTTAAATTGTAATACCAGTAATACTGCGCAATATTACTGTTTTGTTCTGTATTTTTGATCAAATAAATGAAGGCTTGATGAGCAAAAGATATGCAATGTTTAAAACATTAAAATGGTAATGTTTCCAAACTTTTGACCAGTACTGGCAGAAAGAGCATCACAGCTTGAGCTAGTTTATACCTCATACATTGTCAATGAAATAGTGCTAACTTGCTTAGATTTTTCATATCTTGATTTTACTGACTAGCTGGCTACTGTAAAAACACTTTTTGGTATTTACTAGTTAAACTTGAATCCCATAGATCATATATATTTAGAATATCAACACTTAGATGTAGTCTTTGGGCTCAAATGCAGCAAGTGTGGC
>NW_015648723.1:110783-124105 GCF_001515625.1 Sinocyclocheilus rhinocerous | reverse complement strand
TTTTATTATTATCTCACCTAAATGTTTGTTCCAGTCTATGGTTTGTTCAGTCAGTGTATTTGTTTTTACAATGGTATACCCTAATTTAGTTGCACAGTATATTACACACAGCACAAGAAAGTTTTAAACAATTTTTTGTAATATTTACTTTATACATTTTTCTGTATTGCTTTATTGCATTTAAATGTTCAGTTATTTTTGTTATAAGAAAAAAGTTATTAAACCTGTTATACTGTATGTTAAGCCTGTTATGACAGCACTTTTTTTAAAACTTAATTTCAATATCGTGATAATACCGTATACCGTAATAAAAGCATTAGCAATTAATCGCAACATGAAAATTTGATACCGGCATATCCCTAGTTGTGACAGATTGCTGTAGCTCCTCAGTCCAAGTGGCACAAGAACCGATCATCTCTTTCCTCGTTATAGAATGAAATAAACATGAATGAACATCAGAAGGTATTTAGTTTCAACTGCGAAAAGAGGTCAATACGCACCATTTTTCAGGTTCAAGTCCACCAATGTTAATCTACTCTCCAGTCTGGTTTGTTTGTCGGACAAAAATGGCAGATTCAGCATTATGATTGGTCAGATCACCAGTACATCAAACTCCCTGCAAAGGGTCAATCAGTAGCCACATCAGTTTATAAGACCAGTGAAACAAATCATCCATACACTACAGTCATACATAACGTTATAATCTTTTATAGAACAGCTCATGCTGTTAACTATTTTGAGGATTTTAGCTCATTTATGCTCAAAACTGCTTGCTTGATTTTAGTGCCTTTCATGTGGAGAAACAGCACCAATTTCAACTGATTGATGTAAAAATGTAGCTAGTGTACGCGCTGATGTAGGCTACATTTATAAATTTAGCTGTTTTCCCACAACATTTATATAATATTTTTCATCTTTTGTGCACTATTTATCAATCACTATTCTTCTGTCTCACCAAATTACAGACAGAGCAAACACAATAGACTGCAAACCTCTAAGTATCAATTTGTCAGTATTTTTATTAATGTAAAATCCATATTGGTAATCCGACAATTACGTTCTGTCCATGGCTGAGCACACTGACTGAAGTTCAACTCAAATAAAAACTGACAGAGCGGTCTAATGTAAGTGAAGCATTGTGGGAGGTCTGTGGGCGAATAGAGGGGAATCTGAAGCCTGTTTAACGAAATCTGATTTCAGAGTTATGAGTTCCATTAACATAAAATGGAAATGCTGACACTTACAGAATCAAACTCAATACAATGAATACAAAATGTAATCAAATAATTTAAAGCTGCCATATGCAGGCCCTACAATCACATTTCCCTATGCATCTCTGAACCTTTTCTATTTCTGTGCACCATATTGAAGTCATCGCAACATAGCTTGCCTTGAAAGCAACAATACTATCTGGAGAATAACAGGGGTGATATCTATGTAGTTTTTGAGATGTGCTAGTGGCAATAAAACATGACCAGACTCAAAATATCAATAATATGCATTTAGAAAATTGGTATAATGAACTTTAATTTCATGCTGATTGCTGACATAACTACTTAGGTCATATATAGTTCTAAATAGGCAGCTCACTGGAGCACATCAGTGCAGAACTGGCAAAAGTGCACATAGCAACAAAGGCAAGCACCCTTCTGAAACTGAAATTTGCATCGTAACATGGCAGCCAATGATATGCTTTGAATTTCCAATGAACTCATTTTTTATTGAAAAAGAGTAGGTTTGACATTTTGTTTTACAACAAAGAAAAAAAAGATTTTTAAGCAACATATGGTTAAGTGGTAGGTAGAATGTTTAGTTTAAAGCAAAACACCTGTGAACAATGTGACTTAATTTGACAATAAATAAATGAATAAAACTGATTGCGTCTAAAATCTAGTTGGCTCGATTTGAATGGGCATGATGATGCATAATGCTAAGAGTCTTTAAATGACAAAGTGCTATTTTTTGAGATGTGGATAGGAAATAACTTTTCACAAGGGCATTCAGAATAAGAGTCAGTGTGATTGTGGTTTTTACAATACCTCTGCAGTGTTTTCTCACTGGACAAAAATGATGTGAACCCCTATATTATCTCCATGCAGAGAGCTCAGTTTGAGACAGGCCATGTAAGCTATATAGGCAGTCAGCATGAACCTGATGGTAGATACAGAACATAACCTACTTTTTCAAACAAAATAGTGAAATACATGGGCCATGGGCCAACATTGTGTGTTTATGTCTGTGTGCAGGGCTCCAGACTGCGACTAAAATGGTCGCACTTGCGACCAAAAATATTAATTTGCGAGTGAAGTTTTTGCTGAGATCGCCACTGGCGACCAGTGCTAAGTAACGTAATTAGTTACTTTTTATGGAGTAACGCAATATTGTAATGCATTACTTTTAAAAGTAACTTTCCCCAACACTGCTGGCGACTATATATATTTACATGTTATGACTTAAAAAAAATTCCTGATAGTTTTGCGATCACAACTTTTGTTATGTTCACATATTAAACCCAGACGATGCAAATCAAAGTTTGTGGAAAAAAAAGAGTTTCAAACAGCCCTCGTCTCTGCAGCACAGCAGCGCTGATGCACACAGTCTGCTAAACGCAGCTCCACTGTGCAGCATGAGATCGAAATGAAGGAGACGTGCAAGTAAAAGTGCAGAAAAGCAGTGTCTATTTCATGCACAACTTGAACAAACTACAACAGGTAAAGCTGTCAGCTGTGTGGAAATTAGGGCTGTGCAAAAAATCAAATGCGATTTTCATGCGCATCTCGTCAGTAAAGCCGCTCCTGTGATTAGAAGTAAATCTCCAGCACGTGCGTTCAGATGGAGCGGCATTGACTACACAAAGCCGTAGTTCACTGACAAGCTACACAAAATCGCGTTCAAAATCGCAGGCGATTCATTGCCGATTTTGAACACGATTTTGTGTAGCTTGTCAGTCTCGCCTTTACTGACGAGATGTGCATGAAAATCACATTCGATTTTTTGCACAGCCCTAGTGAAAATTGGCGATATCGTTAACAATTCTCGTTTATAATCATATAATCAACGTTATATGCTGTTCTGTTAATGTGTGAACTTCATATTAGCCTATTTGTAGCGCACTTGCCGTCCGGTAATCGCAATAAGCTTTGTGTTTTGTTACTTTCTAATAAACAAAGTATCAGCTTTAAAATTCGGCCAAATTTATAACGAAATTCATACAATAAATACGGTTTTGGCGCTCTTTAATGTGGCAGGCGCGATTGCTTTAGCGCCTCAGTTCAAGCAGCAAGTGAACCCATTATATCTTTCTCTACTATGCTAGCCTACGAAATGAACATAATTTAACATCAAAAGGTAGGCTATTTTATAAGAGAGCCTACAGTACAACTTACTGAAATGTCTCATGTAATCGCTCATTCTGTATCAAACTGCGGAAAACTTGTAAACATTGCAACGTAATTTACCTCAACATTCAGTGTCCTTAAGCTCATCAGTCAGCTAGAAAAATAACTTTAAAGAGGAGCATTTTGCTATATTTATGCGCTATTGTATATTAATATTTTTACTTAACCTGTTGTCTATATGATAAGAAATACAAGAATGCAAGCTAAAGATACAATTCAACACGTCCTATAAAATTGCATGTTACTTATGAAGAAAAACAGACTGGATGTGTGAAAGACAAATGACAACATTTCTATAGGATGCATTGAGGAGGAGCCCAAACTACACTGTAAAAAGCGATCAGCTGACTTTACTTTTTAAGGAAAGATTTTTTAAATTTACTAAAAATTGAGGAAACCCGTTGACTTAAAAACATTAAGTAAATAAACTTCATGCATAATGAAAGAAATAAGTTAAGTGAACTTGACAATTCTGAGTTACACTGGCAAATAACAGTTTGAAAATGTGTTGTGTTCACTTTTTATTTTAAGTTGGACTAACTTAAATGTATTAAATTGCAATTATTAAAAGTGTACACTCAATGGCCAAGTGATGCTTGGGTCCATGATATTGGTACAGATTTTGTGTAATAAACAATTCTTTGTGACTGTATATTTCAAGTTGGAAAAGACGTTTAGTTCCCACTTTAAGTCAACCTTAGTTCCCAGGTCATCTACAGGATAAAAATGCTGATAAAGTCAAGAAAAGATGAGACATAAACACATGATGGTATGATTGAAATGTTAATAAATAAATCTATTTATTTATTCTGTGGCACCTAAAAAAAAAATAATAATAATTTGGCGCCCAAGTTTTTTTCACATAGGAGCCAATGGCTCCTTACTCAATTTTTTTGTCTGGAGCCCTGGTGTGCATTAACGGATCTATCATGTCAGTAAAACTGATAAGACGTCATTAAATAAATAAACCTCTTCTGTAGTGAAGGAAAGCATTATGGGTATTTATTGCTCCCCTAAGGTCATTTGTGGCGTCATGAAAAGGATTATGGTCTGGCGTGTGAGGGGACTACATTCCACAGCCTGTCAAAGGATCTATTAAGAGCTGATAGCAGACAGTTTTCAAAGATCAGCTATAAACAAAACTACCACTACTGCACAAGCCATAAAACTACTGTAATCTATTTGTGGATAAACAGTCCAATGAGAGGTGAGGAAAGCTAATGCAGAGTTTCAATGGGAATAATTTACAGAAGATTATTTTACAAGGTTTAGTCTACATACAATAAATCAGTGTTTGCATGTGAGCAGCTGCAGCAGCAGACATCTTCATTCAGCAAACCACGGATTTTCCCTCAAGGACAAGTAAATCATTTGCACTGCAAAATGCATTTCACAAAATATCTACAACAGTTTCCCACAATCCACTTCACAATGACCATATACAGTAGCTAAGCACTCATGAGGTTGATAAGAACTTGAAAAGCCATCAAGCTAATACTTTAAATCAGACATGAGTGTTCCACCCTATGGCGAAATCCAATCTTGAGTGTAACACAAATAGATCATCACTGTTTTAAGTTTATTTAGCCAACTGAAACTTCACACGAGCAGTATACAGATCTACCACAGCAATGAAGCTTTGACATAAAACGTCAGAACTACATGCTTCTCAACTCAAAATCACATGGGAACTAAAAACATTACAATTACTTCCCTAATTTAACACTGTAATATATTGTTGTCTCATAAATCAACAATGAACTGAACACTCCACACAACTGTGCTGTTCATTCTGTCCAAGCATATGTTCATTGAGTGCCTGAGGGACCATATGCTGTGAGCTTATCATTTCAAAGTAAACAGACATACAAGGAACTTTCTAAACAGACTGAATCAAATGAGCCTTTTAAATACTTGGGTTGACTTGTGAGGATCAAAATCTTGCTAAATTTAGAAGACAATCTACAGTGAACACAAACAAGCACAATGAGTGGTTACAGTAACAGCTCTCTGGAGGGAAACATCACCCAATGAATAAGGACAATTTTGGTCCGTTTTTTCAAAAACTTTCTCCAACCCTATACCCAAACCTAACACTACACCACTTCAACAAAAGTAAAAAATTGAGTGTTCTAGGTATGGGATACGGTCAGCATGCCTTACCACTAGATGGCAACAGTGAAGCATAAAAAGCAATGCAAACTGGTGTGAACAATGCTGAACGTTGGAACGTTGGCTGAACATCTGATGCATATGGCAGACAAAATTGGAAACACTTCAGGAGTTTCGAAGTCGCCATCTGATTGGTCGAATTCTACTGGATTTCCACAATACGCATGCATCACGTTCTTTAAAGCTCCACCTGGAAACGAAGATGCCATAATGCCAAACCCCCTCATGGAAGAAGAAATCCATCACAATAAGCACTTATCAGAGTGAACTAAATGCTGGATTTTCAAAAGTACGTGAAATATGTAAAGTTCGCAGCATAGACTCCTTAAAATACATCCAAGAGTTTTACACACTGGTCTGTTATTGTGGGGACATTTCCACGCCCCTAAACATGACACGGGACAAAGCAAAACATGATTGGTTGTTTTACCTGTCAGTCATATGGCCTATTGGGCGGTCCTTGGCCTTTCAAAGCGGCCAAGGTTCCCAGACCTTCTGCCGTCAGTCTGAAGGTCTGGCTACGCAAGACTAGAACAATGCGGACTCATTTAAAGTTGTGGACTTTTTCTGATCAATTTATGAAGAGATCAATGATCATTTCATTAAATGAAAAAATGGGCATCAGAATTTCCCAAAAATAAAACGTCATTTAATACTCCTTTCTTCTGAGAAACTTAAAGACACTGAAAACTGTCTCAGTGTTTTTGTCCATACAGTGAAAGTCAATGGGGTCCAATGCTCTTTGGACCTCGGCAATATTCAAAATATCTTCTTTAGTTCCACAGAAAAAAGAAAGTCATACAGATTTGGTACGACATGTGGATGAGTAGTGAATGACAGAATTTTACATTTTGGGTGAATAAACCCCTTTTAAGGAAGTAGGATTTGACCTGTTCTGACTTCAAATATCCACATGATGTCATAGTTATTACTGTCTTGTCTTGACTAATCAGGATGTCCATGCATTCTGTGACCTCATAATAACTGATGTCATCAACATTCATGAACCAATCCAATTCTGATTCAAGATATTGAACCAAAGCATACATTACCTTCTAAGTACAGATGGTTGAATGCAGCAAACCATGTACAATCCTCAAAACAATGCACATCTCCAACAATCCATTCCAATAAATGGAAGAGATGAAGAATCACACGTAGAACAATTACAGCTTCTAATGCTGTCCAGTTTTCTGGAAATTCATTTTGTCATTTTACTACCCATCTGCTGGGAACTATAAATCACAAGAAAGATGCTTTTTTTCCAAAGGGGAAACTGTGGTGCACACTCAAACCCCTATTTTTAAAGGCCAGGGATCATCTGAGAGCATTAAGTTGTTGTACATCTAAATCCCAGTACTACCTCTAACAAATCCCCCTCATTAAATCTCTATAATAAAGTGTAATGAATACTCAATCGGATACAGGGTTGCAACATTCACCCAACCCCTCTGAGGCTCTCTCTCCCTTTGATTCTATATCCACCTTGAACTTCCAGCCTCAGTGCTCAAACACAAAAAAAAAGGAGATGGGTCAGGTTTGAATTATCCAATGTTGAATGTTGGATGTATGCAGTGTGAGGGCATTTCCTGCACAGGCCAATCAATTCTAGCTGACCTACTGATCCCAGAAAGCCATTAGAAACGCAGAGTGCGTCTAAAATCGGTCAGTAGGCTATTGATCATATTTTGGAAACCAGATTAAGGCAATGTTCCAGTCATCAAACCTCCATATCCCTGCATTCAAGCCAAACGGTCCTATACTGCCCTGTCCTTCTAATCACATAGATCCAAGGTTTTATCCTTATACTGAGCTTGTGTTTCGAACTGAGGCTGTTTACAATCCAAATTTCTGATTCAAGGGCACACCACGTGGTTTATACCGACGCGGGACAAAAAGTAAACACAGCTACTCACCTTATTAGAATATGGCTGCATGGCAAGGTTTATCCCGTCCCTAATGAGTTTATCCCTGATCATGATCTTCAGCTTCAGTTTTGGGTATACTTCCAGCTCCTTGCGGTTCCCCAGCGTCAGATTCCTGGACGCCCCCATGTACCCCACGCTGCGCGCCGCTCTATCACTGCTCTGCTCAGTCCATGACCTGGAGCCCCGCAGCCTAGACTCGCATTGCTCTGCCATGCGACTCGTGTATATAGGTGAGACCGGGGGCATCGGCTCCAGGGTGAAATAAAGGCCGGTGGCCGTCTCCTTATCGTGATCTTTTAACCTTTGCACGGCATCGTGAATCCGCTGGCGGTGGTGCGGGATGAACACACCGATGGCATCCAAGTCCGGGTCTCCGATTTGTTTGCAAACTTCCAAGTCGTCGTATCCGTTATCCACAAAAGCCTCGACATACTGACACAGCTGAAGGGTTTTCAGCCATTCATAAACGATGTTGGGTCCGCTGGTCATCATTCTGAACGATGTTTAAACGTAAAGGTGCGTTTACCTTTGTGAGCAGGTGACTGACAGCGCGTGTGCCTGCGGTTTACCTGAATATCCCAGTCAAAACGTCATCTTCATTCAGCATTTCTCTCCACTTTTTGATAGCAGGGGATGTTTAGAAAATATCCACGAGCCCATAAATGTTAAACAGACGGTGCTGGGCACTTCAGCGTTTATTAATCCTGCCAATGTCGAGACCCTTCAACTTGGCATTGCCGTATACTCCACAACTACCGCCCCCTTAACCGTGTTTAAAGAGCCATTCACCGGTAATGGTTAGCGTCTAAAGTGGCTATACTGATAACCATCCACAAAGACTACATTTTCCCCTCGTTTATTTCAACTGTTCGAGCAGTAGTGCCAAGAAGAAACGTGATTACGCACCGCGTGAATTTCCAATGCTTTTCTCCAGCGCTCTCATGAGACCGTCCTTCCTTCCCTTGTGTCCGTCAGTACGGCTTAAAGCCAACTCTTTTCCTCTCTGGAGACAAATGAAACCGCGTCTCTCCGGTTTGGAGACGAGCACATGTGGTTTCAGACTTCTTGCCACTATTTGCCGAGCAGCGTAATCGCGTTGGCGGCGAAAAATATCGGTTTTCCTCAGCGAGGCGATGTTTGGTGAGCAGACACGGTTTGAATCTGGGCACGCGCTGTCAAAGGTGTCAGTTTGTCAGAGTTTGGGGTAATTGAAACCCTGGCATGGCGCTAATTAAAAATCCGAAACTTTGTGACTTTTATTTTCGGCAAAGCCGAGGAAGGTAAATGTTGAGGTAACGGCAGGCTGCTGTCTGTCTGCTGTGCGTGCTGCGCAGGAGCGCGTCTCCTCTCTGCTGCTGGAAGAGGATTTAAATCAGAAGCTCTGCTGCACGCGCTTTTCACTTTATGCTACAGTCTTATGGTGCCCCCTGCCTTAAAATTGGGCAAAATAGCTATTTGGGCTAGAAAAAAAAGCCAATGTACATACGCATCATATTAAGATTGTCAGTATTTTGCATGCTAAAAATAAAATTAGAAGAAAAACTTAAACGTAAAAACTGTAAACGAAAATGAAAAATGTTGTTGTACAAACGGAAATAGGCTAAATAAGTTTCGGTAGAAAAACTAGAATTACTAAACTTAAATGTAATGTTAAATATAAATAACCTATTAAAAATGACAAAAGCACGTAACAAAATTAGGCCTACTAAAAAAATTAAAACAAGATATATTTTAAGCTAATTCAATAGCCTAAATATTATGTATATATAAATCATACTAAATTAGTTTTAATGTGGTAGTTGGCAATTGGAGAAAACATTCATATTCATAATGTTAAATTGAATTCAGGACACTCCTAGTCATTTCAATGGCAAAAAAGTGTCCCAGTCGACCTGAATTCACCCCAATATGTCCATACAAATACAAAATGCGTACTATTATAATTATGTGCTCCTTCAAACTAAGAAATGTTTATGCTCTACTAGGGGATGAGTTTTATTAAAAAGTTTTTCATTTTGTTGTTTCAAATTAGACCTGATTTTTTTAACACCTTCATCATTTAGTCCAGTCGTGCCTCAATGCAGTTTGATCAACATTTTTCCTTGTCTTACTACCCCTCCTTGTGGTCTTTAATAGTATAACAGCATCCTTTTCATATCTTCTCACTGCTTTGAGATACTATATCAATATTGATCATAGTACACCTCCATGATCAATAAGGGTGAGTTTAACAGAAGTGGGACAAATAAGTTCCCTTATGTTTCCCTTTATAAATCAGCACAATGTAACAGTCATTAATAATTTAATTAATAAGAACATTAGTCAACAAAGAAGGAAGCAGTCACAATAGAAAAAATATATATATAAAGGGGAAAGAAAAAAAGGTACAAGATGGGTATATAATTGTGACAATCATGTAATTTGCCTGACAACATTGTAGTGGGCGTGGTTAGGCAACATCCAACCAATCACAGCCAACACACTGGCAAATGAGTATGCTCTTCCTAAAGGTCTTTATAAAGAATACAAATAAGATATTTAAATAAATAAATATTTTGTTCCCACTTTACATGTTTAATAAAATGGATATTGATCATAGTACACCTCCATGATCAATAAGGGTGAGTTTAACAGAAGTGGGACAAATAAGTTCCCTTATTTTTCCCTTTATAAATCAGCACAATGTAACAGTCATTAATAATTTAATTAATAAGAACATTAGTCAACAAAGAAGGAAGCAGTCACAATAGAAAAAATATATATAAAAAGGGGAAAGAAAAAAAGGTACAAGATGGGTATATAATTGTGACAATCATGTCATTTGCCTGACAACATTGTAGTGGGCGTGGTTAGGCAACATCCAACCAATCACAGCCAACACACTGGCAAATAAGTATGCTCTTCCTAAAGGTCTTTATAAAGAATACAAATAAGATATTTAAATAAATAAATATTTTGTTCCCACTTTACATGTTTAATAAAATGGGACAGTTTGACAAACTGTTCTGATCAAGAACCGATTTTAAGAACTAGAACCATGAGCCAGACAACACAGGAAAGATTTTTAAATCATTTTATTTTCCATTGCACAGTAATTTCTATCTACAGAAATTCTAAATTGTTTGTGGCAGCAGATAGTCATAAACATCCACGTGAAATTTGCATAAAACTGTACAAGAAATTGGCTACAATGAGAAAATACTGCAACCCACTGATAACCGTTATAATCAGGACAGAAAATGAATGAGGCTCTTCTGCGTGTTAAAAGTGTTATAATTCAGGTAAGAATGTTCTGTCTGAGACAAATAAAACAATTCACTTAAAGTCAACATGAAACATTACAAAATGAATAAATTAAATTAAAGCCAAGAAAGCAACAATAATTTTTTCTCCTTAGTCATGAAAGATTACAACGGGCAAACAACCAGGTTCACATCAAGAGTGAGTCTGAAACCTCTCTGAAACAGACATGAATGAACTGAAGTTGTGATCAATAAATTCTGCTGGAGTTAGAACACTTATTACTGACATTTACAGCATTACAGTTCAACACGGCTGATTGGATACTTTATCGATTGACAATGACAAAATAGCAACCTAGGACATCAAATATTTCCTGGAAATACATGAGCCAACATCTTGGAAAACAATTTTTGGTTTTGAATTGTATCGACCATGTCGGGGCCTAAAATGTATTTTCCAACACACATAATCAAATGGATGGCATTTTTATAATGAACCACACTTATCTGCGATCATTTCAAGGAAAAGCTCACTCACTCGTGTTGAATTCAAAAATCACCCCGTTGTGTCAATGATGACATGAACAAACAGACCACACAACAGAAAACAAAGATATGAAGACAAGTAACAGAGCGCAATGAGCTCAAAATACATCCTCCTCAAAGCATATATAAAAATAACTTTTTAATAATCGATGATTAAAAATATGACAAGGATATCTATTCAGGGCAATACAGTACTGCAGAGAAAAATACACATCGTACAAATATAATTTAATTCGTTAATCAGGAGAGATGACATACGAGCGAGATATTCAAAAACAAACCCGGTCTTCAGAAACACTATAACACCATGGCATGAAAACACATCTACAGAGAATATAGAGTCCAACACAGAGAGAAACATTTAGAGTCTGAGAGAGATTGGCTTCGTTTTGTTTTGTAATTCTTTTTTCCCCCCATTTTTCTTTGTTTGAAGTACGGCAAACACATGAAAGGCAGACTAGCACACAGCCAAAAACATCAGAAAAGTCCTCAACACTGTTACTGGTGAAATATGCAGTGGTACTTCAGACACACACAGCTGTCGAACACAGTCAATGGAATACAGAACTCAATGAAAGAAAATCTTTGGCGTTTGAAAAGATATGGCAACTGTCTTAGGGTCAGTATGGCCTGGACCACTCGCAATTTATGCTCCCAGATTGTCGAACTACTTCTTTCATTCACAGAATGGCAAAAAAAACTTTGGGCAGAGAGGCAAGTGAACATCGGTATCTGGAACAACAATGGATCATGTGATGAATGCAACATATATAGCAGCATTTCTTGCAAACCACAAATAAATATAATGGCACTAAAATGTGGTTTCAAGGGAGAAATGGGACAAGAAAGACATTTGCTGTACAATTTTTATTTTGTATTTAATGTTACTAAATTCTAGTTTTCTGGTTTGGAATGTACACTAACACTCATTGTAGTTGTTTTCACAGATGGAGATGATCTTGAAGTACGTTCTGTGCCACTGCATTACACATTAAGCACCAGATAGAAACATGTTATCCTGACATTCAGAACTACAATGAATATTGTTTCCAAGTCAGTGAAAGCGTTCCGCCCTACTTCACGCTTATATTCAAGTCACCAAAGATTAGAGTTGGAAAACCACTCCAAATTTCCAGGTATGAAAAGAGCCGTTTCCAAGAGTACAGTAAGTGCTTTTTATTTAACAAATGAAATGTGGACCAAAATATTGACTAAAGTACAATCTCTACATGTTCAACTAAAGCGTCTATATTAAATCTATGCATTATGCAGGAATGAGAAAGCTGGTCTAATGGACAAAATCAAATCCCAGAGTCAACGCCGAAGAGATTGTGATGTAATTTTCAGTCACAATAAATGTTCTAGCTGTTGAGGTCTATATGGCTGTCTACCCAACAAAACATGGATAACTTTAAACCTTAAATTTGCCTACTTTCTTTCACAACGCAGTCCAGACCAGATATTTTCTGTGCGGAGTTTCATAGAAAGTTTAAACATCTGTATAATGTATCACATGAAAATACCATCATTAAATCACTCATGGTTGGTTTATAAATAGTTATTTCACAATTCATTCATTTGCCACGTAGATCTGTCATTTAATTCTCTGGATCATGTCAACTTATTATAAACCCTCTAGATGGTACTTTAATGTAAAGCATTATTGTAGTGATATTCACAATAATTCCGTAAAAATATCACCCAAAAAGCATTGTATATTTAATTAGACATTTACAGTTGATTTTACAAATTATTTCTAGTTTTTTGCAAAATAAATAAAAATAAATAAATAAATAATCAAAGGGGCAATTTTGAAAAAAATGTACAGAAATATACTGAGTAATTTTTTGGAGAAGGGAGATGTTCTCTCTTCTTCTGAAAGGTTTGACTCCTCCATGTTATGACATCGTTTCCTGTGAACGGAGCTCTTTCCGTGCGTCACCTGGTGTCTTCATATTTCAGTTTTCCTTGACAGTCAATAGCGAATATGGCATTTTTACAGAGATTTATATAGATGTATATATATATATATATAT
>NW_015648723.1:106764-110463 GCF_001515625.1 Sinocyclocheilus rhinocerous | reverse complement strand
TATATATATATATATATATATACATACATACACTCTTTTTCTAGATTTTTATTATGTTTGTTGTTTTAGTTATTGTATTTTTTAGTTGTCCGTCTTTTTTGACTACTTACTGCTCTCCGATGTGGGAGGCAGGACGTGATTGCAAAAAAAACAACAGCACAAAAACAATTCAGACTGAGAGAAGAAATGGAATTCCAGGGCGTGCAAAGCCCAGCCGCCATGAGAGGGGATTGGCGATATTAAACAAACAAACAAAAACGGAAGAGTGGACGCCATCGTGGTATGGTATTCCTCAGATTGGGGCCGCAGTTCTGTAAGCAGACTGTATTTAATATTGTGCTAGGAAAGAGCGAGGGATCCCACTGGTCCAGCAGAGGAGAGATAAAGATGGGAGTGGGAGAAGGATTACGGATGAACAAGGCTGTGTAGGAGAACTCCTGAGTCCCTTTGGGCTCTGCTGTCTTGCGGAGATCAGAACTGGTACCATTTTTTATCCTTACACTTTAGCATCATCTGCAACAGGGAGTAAAAAGAAGATCAAAGTTAGAGACGCCAGCTGCACTGCCACAATGATTACAATGCACATAAAATGAACTTATGTAATATAAATGTTTAGCTATTTTTACGAAGTGATTCATCTGTTATTGGCGTCAGCGGTGGTAACGCTGTACCTCATGAGCGTGTTTGGAGAACGTGTCAGCGCTGGCCATCATGGCTGCCGTCCGCTCTTCCACCTCGCTCAGTTTTTGCCCTCTCTCATCCAACGCTATCCGAGCTCGAGCGAGATCACCCACGATGCCTGACGCTGCCCCCTTCATGCCTTCTATACCCCCAGGACCTGGAATGTGCTGAGCGAGACTGCGTGGTGCTTTTCCGGCTCCGGACTCGCCGACTGAGTGTGAAAAGAAGAGGAGGAAAGAATGCTGCAAATGAGGTGACAGCACAACAGAGCACACATGAGCTCTCTGTTATGACCAGTGTTGGGCAAGTTACTTCCAAAATGTAATAAAGTAATATACTACTGTAATATTATTACTTTTGTAATGCGTTACTCCCAACACTGGTTATGACAACATAGTGAAGATGCCATTTTTGAGAACAGAACTTAAGATGGCAAAGAGGCACAGGAAGCACCTAGGTTAGATGTCACAGTTGTCACCAGTGTTATTTTTGCATTATATATATATATATTCACACAGGGTCATGTAGTTTTGGATTTTGTTTTCCCTTAATAATAAAAACCTTCATTTACTGCCTGCATGTTGTGTTTACTTGTGTTATCTTTGACTAATATTTAAATTTGTTTGATGATCTGAAACATTAAAGTGTGACAAACATGCAAAAAAATAAGAAATCAGGAAGGGGGCCAACACTTTTTCACACCACTGTATTTATATATATATATTTTTTTCTTTTTTCATTTTTAGTTATGTGCTTGTGTATTTTGTTATGTGCTTTTGTCATATTTATTAGATTTAAGAAAAAAAATGTTAACACTTTACTTAAAGCCTTTATGTATAATGCATTATAAAAGTAGTTTTAATGCATTAGTTATGCCTTGTAATGCACCTTATAATGCACTGTACAATCTCAATTCATTGTTACACTATGCATTTTAAATCCACTTATAATTATATACAACAAGATATAATGTAATACTACGCACATTATGATTAATTATAATACACTACACCCTTTAATAACCCTTCGTAATGCATTATACTTAAAGCGTTAAAGTAAGCGTTTAAGTGCTAAGTTTCAATTTAGCATTAATTTATTATTTTAAGTTTTAGTCATTTCAGTAACTTCACCTTATTTCAGTTAGTTGCCCAGGCAACATTTCTAATTTTCTGTTTAGGTTTTTTAAGTTCAAGATTTTCATCTATTTATATTTTAATTAACAAAAACTATTTTTATATTTTAGCTAAAAATAACAACATTGGTAATAGGTTTTTGTCAAAATTCTATCTCTATGTAGTTTCATAAACATAATTTTGTATGTTGGATTCAGATGCATTATTCAAAACCATGTTATATCTGAATAATCTTTAAATTATTTAAAATAATTATATTTTTGTAATAGTTGTTGGGTAAACAACTGAAACACCATGCACAATAAAATACACTGGCATACATGCCAGTTATTTTATATTCTTTTTTCATGAATCTCAGGTTGCCAGTGTGTTTTAGATGCTGTGGTTTTGTATAATTTATTAATGATAACAATTTAACAATGATAATTGTAACAATTCGGGCTTTTCAATGGCAACATCTATTGTGACTGGGAAATGAACCTACCCTGAAAAATATATTTACTTAAGTAAAAAGTGAGACAACTAGCTCCAGACTCCCTACATCTAAATAGTCATCTTTCTGTTTGTGGTCTACATTCCTACTGTACCATTCTTGCTGTGATACTTTAGGCATCTAAGGGTAAAGAGCAGATAATGAAAAAGGACTCACAGAGCTCTTCTCTGTCTAGAGACTGTGCTCCTCCTCCGAACAGACCCTTAAAGAATCCCCTGTTAGGAGCTTCAGGCGTCTCCACCGGAGTAAACAGCTCACCTAGCATCTCCTGTTACACAATTAAATCATCATCATCATCTTCAACATTGTCGTAAATACTGTGCAACAGAAGAGTCTAGAAGAACAGTTCTGCTCACCTGTAAGTTCTCGCAGACCTCCTGGCTGTAGGTGATCCTCTGGATCTCAGTAGGGGAAGTCAGATACAAGGCCTGGCCGAGGTTGGTGAAGCAGAACGTTCTCGCTATCCTCATATCTGTCAGGGGTAGGTAATTTACATCCAGCAGTGGTCTCAACCCTGGCAGACTGAAACAGCATGACACAGTGAGACATTTCTTCAGCTCTGGGATTTCTCACCTCCTCTATTATTCAAGAGCTGCAATGCAGAGACTGTGGCAGTGCTGATTTTGTCCTTCAAAATGTGCCTTTAAATTACAGGAAACAAACATTAAGGATATTTGTAGATGATATCTGCAGTAATACCCCCAATGTCCTCATGTTTGATGGTTAACTTTGACCTTCCTACTGACGAACACACAGATGTTTGTCTGCCTTTCTGTCCTCTGAAGATTTATAAGCCAAAGCGATTCGGAGAGCAATACAGTGATTAGATCTGTGTTGCAATAGCAACAGGCCCCCTGGCTCTGTCTTTGCTGAACAGTGGAGCAAGATGACAATATTGTATACTAAAAATAACCTTATTTCCAAATTTACTGTGTGTTACAGTATATCAATATCAGGCTACAAACAATTCCTCACATCACTGAAACAATCACCAGGCAGTCTGCAGATAAACAAAGCTTTAAAGGCTGACTGAGCTGGAGTCTTGAAAAGTTTAGCATCAATATACTGTATAGGTTATTTATTTAATATAAATTCTTTACACATGTTTAAAATGACATTACAGTTGGCATTAAAATTGTACTGTCAGGTTTTACTAAAGACGCGCAGTGACGAATTAGCGCTGAAAAGGCGTGGACACGCCTGACCTTATTGAATATGCATTTTAGGAGTTTCCCTTTCAGAGGCAAAAGTTATGGGAGGAGAGTATTCAAATGAATCACGCAACGCGCTTTACTAACGTTTGCGCTCGTCAAATTACTGGCATTTGCGCCATTATTTAACGGCCAAAAAAAGCATGTGTTAAACTATTTTGCGCTTGAAATGGCTGCAATT
>NW_015648723.1:90858-104616 GCF_001515625.1 Sinocyclocheilus rhinocerous | reverse complement strand
GAATTAGCGCTGAAAAGGCGTGGACACGCCTGACCTTATTGAATATGCATTTTAGGAGTTTCCCTTTCAGAGGCAAAAGTTATGGGAGGAGAGTATTCAAATGAATCACGCAACGCGCTTTACTAACGTTTGCGCTCGTCAAATTACTGGCATTTGCGCCATTATTTAACGGCCAAAAAAAGCATGTGTTAAACTATTTTGCGCTTGAAATGGCTGCAATTATTGTTGCTAGGAGGAGGCACCGCAGAAAACAGAGAGCGCATGGTAGAAGGGAGAGGATTTTATCCACACGTATAATTTATTTTGAATGCCAGAAGAACACATTATCTGAACATATCTTTTGCCAAGCCATGATATTTTTAATTTGCTTCAGGAAATAAAAGATGACTTGGAACCCTCAACTAGGAGTCGCGCAATACCAGGTCTATCAAAACGTATAGCAAACCTTCATTTTTGGCCTCCGGTTCTTTTCAACGTACTGTGGCTTCTTTATTTCTTTATTCTTTATTTTCGACTACGTTAATTTGTGCTGAAGCCATGATATTTTTAATTTGCTTCAGGAAATAAAAGATGACTTGGAACCCTCAACTAGGAGTCGCGCAATACCAGGTCTATCAAAACGTATAGCAAACCTTCATTTTTGGCCTCCGGTTCTTTTCAACGTACTGTGGCTTCTTTATTTCTTTATTCTCGACTACGTTAATTTGTGCTGCACTTGGTATATTGTGTTGGTTGATATGTAAATAAGATGTTGCGTATGTGTTCTTTAATTTGGCCATTGTTAGTAAATCACCCGCAGAAATTTCTCCTCCCATCGGCGCTGTTTTGGAATTGTGCTCTCGTGCTAATTTGCCCTGTTTAGTAAAACTGGCCCTAAGTTTTGTTCAGCACGGATGCATTAATCAAAAAAGGTAGTAAAAACATTTTTATTCATACATAAGATTTCTAATGCTAGTTTCCACAAAAATATTCAACAGTTTTCAACACTGATAATTATAAGAAATGCCCTGAGCCCCAAATCAGCATATTAGAATGACTTCTGAAGGATCATGTGACACTGAAGGCTCGAGTAATGGCTCCTGAAAATTCAGCTTTGCCATCACTAGACACAATTACATTTTAAAATATATTAGAATAGAAAAGTTATTTTAAATTGTAATAATATTTTAAAACTACTGATTTTACTGTAACTAAAAAAAATGCAGCCTGGTTGAGCATTAAGTGACATCTTTCAAAAACATAAAAAATAATACCAGCCCCAAACTCTTGAAAGGTAGTGTATGTAGGATATTTTTTAATATAAGGTGAAAAAGTTTCACATGCTTAATCATGCTGCTTGCTAAAGTTTTATCTAAGTGTTAAAAGTGTCATAGATTTTTATGCATTTACACATCCCAACACAGTCCCAAATGAAAGCACTTAAATCAACCCTCATCTGGCTTATGTTAAGGGCATCTTCTCTCACCTGAGGGTCATGATGTGTCCATTGGCACAGAAGCAGGCTACACAAATGCCAGTGTTTATCTGAACCACATCTGCCCGCAGCACAAAAGATGTTTCGGTGATGTTGTGTTTAAATACGCAGGTCTGAGAGGGCAGGGCTATGACTTTGGCCTGTTTCTCAGAGCACAGCACAGCATATTGGTTTTCATTCAGTTCCTGGGATGTGGATGGGGAGACAGACACCGGCCGTCTCTTACGGACCTTGTCCCGCTCCTCTCCGTTGGCCGGGGCATTGGGTTCGTACCATGGCTCAAAAGCAGAAGGGAGGAGAGACCCTGTAGAATCTAGGAAAGCCATCCGGAGAATGCTTCCCTTCAACCTGACAAGAGTACCTGTACAGAGAGGGTTGAGATGTCAGAGTCAAACAAACCAACCTTCAAATTAAAGGAATAGTTGATCCAAAAAATAAAATTTCATCCAAGATGTAGATGACTTTGTTACTTCATCAGAACAGATTTAGAGAAATTTAGCATTACATCACTTTCTCACCAATGAATCCTCTGCAGTGAATGGGTGCCGTAAGAATGAGAGTTCAAACAGATGATAAAACCATCACAATAATCCACAAGTCCATAATTAAAGTGCTTTCACTTTAAACCTTTGCTTCCGGCCAAAATATGAGTCCATAAACCATAACGCTTCCTCCAGAGAAAAGGTCATCTCATCTGAATCAGGAGAGAAATATCCACAGATCAAGAAGTGAAAACAGTTGTACACAAATAAGTCAATTGATTTTAATGTGAGAAGACAACAGAGGATGGACTTTTTTTTAACATTATTTTAGAATTATGGACTTGAATTTTGGCCAGAAGTGACGGTTAATTTATTACAAACACACAGCTTTTTGCTTTACAAGACGTTAATTGATGGACTGGAGTTGTGTGATTACTTGTAGATTATTGTGAGGTTTTTATCAGCTGTTTGGAATCTCATTCTGACGGCACCCATTCACTGCAGAGCATCCATTGGTGAGCAAGTGATGTAATGCTAAATTTCTCCAAACCTGTTTCGATGAAGAAACAAACTCATCTACACATTTTGCTCAAGCTGAGTACATTTTCAGTAATTTTTCATTTATGGGTGAACTATTCCTTTAAACCTCTAATGTGCTAACTTACCACAAGGGGAGACAATGACTGGTTGCAGAAGCCTTTGCTCTCCAGCAGGGGGCATGTTGAGGGAGATTGCCAAGACTGTGCCCAAGGACGTGCCAACCCACAGACTAGGTGTAAGTCCGCCATCTACTTTACGGTTGTACGTCTCACAGAAATAGAAAGATGTGACGGCCTCTCGTGCTTCCTTGTCAATACTGGTCACACTGGAGCTCCGTGAGCGGCTGAAGGAGTTGTCCCTGTTGTCTAGGGGTATGGAACCCCGCGGGGGACATACAGAGAGTAGGACAGTAGAGAGAAAAACACAAAAAGGTAAAGCCCCCACTCTGAGATGACAACCAACAGATTGACAGATTACTTTTTCCATATCAGCCTCTTCGTCTTGAGCAGAATTAAGATCTAAATAAATGTTCTGCCTTTGTGATTGTGGTTTATGCACAAGTTAAAATACACAATATCCTTCAGTGGTGAGAAAATGACCTTTGATGTGGGAAATGAGGCAGTCTCTCCAGTGTGATGGAGATAAATGGTATTCCCAAGATTGGGATGACCAGATGCCCTATTTTCCTGGAACACTTACATATTTTAGACCTTTTTACCCGACCTCATTTATTTGAAAATTGGCCCTACTAGACCATCTTCTAAAATAAATCTGCATCTGGACATGTTAAAGGGGTCTGAAAATCGGACTATTCTGGGAAAAACTCCTCATCCGATAGGTCATCCTATCCAAGATGCGTACAGTCTAGAAATTAAAAACAAACAAATAAATAAAAATAATGGAATTAAATAAAAATTTTTAGTTTCCATTTTTACGACATAATATCTTCCTCATTTAAAACCTACACTACTGTTCAAAATTTCCAGATTTTCTAATGTTTTGGGTGAAAAAAGTGTCTTAAGCTCAACAAGGTGTAACGAATCAGTCTACTGAAGGCAAGCGTAGTGAAGAACCCAAGTGCAGTTTATTTACAGTGTGATCCAAACATCCAAACAATAATCCGAGACTTGACTTGACTTGACATGAACAGACTTGACTTGACTTGACATGAACAGACTAGACTCACCAACAGCGGGATAAATACATTCAATACACGACGACAGACAATGGCAACATGATGGCTACTTATAGGAAACAAGAGGGTCACATGACAAGAACAAACCAATGGGAAACAAGACACATGACTAAAACAACCAATCAGAACATGACACATACACAAGGCTGAGATACATGAGGGCAAGGGAAGTATGACACAAACAGCATAAAACAATTACAAAATAAAAGACATGGAAACATGAACAAGACAAAACCCAAACACCACATTACACAAGGCTCCATTGATTTGATCAAAAATATTGCAAAATCAGTTCTATTGTGAAATACTGTTACAATTTAAAATATATGTTTTCTATTTTAATAATTTTAAATTTAATTTATTTCTGTGAAGGCAAAGCTGAATTTTCAGCAGCTATTATGCCAGTCTTCAATGAGTTGCTGTCCAATTTTGAATTTGCCTGTTTTAACCCTCTGGGGTCGACAAACGTGCCGGCGGGTTTCATTGCATTTCTTTTGAAAGCCCCTAAAGGAACTTAAATTACTCCGTCAGTTTTGATCGTACAGATAAGAGCAATACATCAATCGAATCTGTAAAGTGTCTACTTTTATTTGTATACACACATAATAACAACAAAACTTTGTGCTTTTGTAAAATAAAGAAAACATACAGGGTGCGCTGTCTGCCGCCTTTGTCTCCGTGATCTTCATTTAGAAATGTGTCACTAAAATGAACTGAAACTCAGCGAATACTCGACACAAAGACATGAGAGATATATCTATAGAAAGCTTGACATGTCTACTTTTAAACGACACAAGTCTTCTCAAAAACAAATATTCTGTGATAAAGTAATCCATATGAAACCAACGTGATGTCCAGTCTTTCCCGTCTGGCTTCATTATCTCTAAATCACACCCACACGCTGCTTTCACTTTTGATATTACAATCGTCCACGTACATAGAATAAAACGTCCATAAAGAGGCCCTTAAGGATAATTACATTTTAAAAGAGACATGGTCATTGTATAATTGTATCGTCTACACAAACCATGTTGTGCTTGGACCCCAATTATGGTTATATTTCTTAATATTATCAATGCTGAAGAAAGTTGTGCTGCTTAATATTTTTGTGAAAACTATCATTATAAATGTAATTTTTGATCAATTAAATGCATCCTTGATGAAAAAAAATTAAAAAGAAAATAAATTAATGATCCCAAACATTTGAACAATTGTATACATTTAAAGTTTCCTTATTCAAAACAATTAACTGATATCCTGTAGAAGTTAATATATGGCAATGATATGTGAGGGGGAAATGATCTTTACATCAAACTACTCATCTGATTTCCATTTCAAATCAGTGCAATTCCAGAAAAGTACTCCTTGAGGGAACTCCCTTAAAAACACTCCTGCTGGAAAGTTATGACCGAACTGAATCTGATACTGAATTAAATACCAGCAAATGCTGAACTGGCAAATGCTGACTTGTGTTATTCAGGATAAGAGTTAGGAAGACTGACAGAGGACCATGACTACATGAAAGTGATGCAGTGGTTTTGGCCATGCTTACATGTACCATTTATGGAAACACTCACAAGCCTTTTGATAAACCAATACAGTCATGACCCATGTATGTCAGACCCACGAATCAATACAAAAGAAAATCAGCTTCAGATGGACCTTTTCTGATAAACTGTATTTCATAACTCATGTTTCAATCTCAGAAACTCAGTATAAACTCTGAAAGCCACCATAGTCTTGGGCTAACTGACATGAGATGTTCAAAGCTAATGAGCATGTGGACCCTCCAGTTTCTGATAATGTGCTGATGGACTCCACATTCAAAAGCTGTGTAGCATGAACACAAAGTCAAGGCTTACCCAAGTCTGGCTTTAGCTCAGTAGGCAAGCTTAATTTCCGTGACATCTTAGCTGGAAAAAAGAGAACACCTCTCTTTACAAACACATTGAAGCCTCAGTAAAAGCCATGCAATGCTTGAACTAGTTGTGCTGGAGAAAACACCAAGACAACATAGCTAAAGGGATTTTTTAATCATCCTGAGGGACACAAATGCTTCAAACAGCACAAAGGAGACACTGCAATATTTTTCAGCGAGTCAGAGACAAACTGCATAATGCTGCATGCTGGACAAACAGTACTGGGATGTAAATGGGTGTAATTTGGCCACACAAAGCCCTGAAAGGAAAAGAATTAACATCAGAACAGAGAAAACAATCATTCTCAGCACCCCATGCCACAAGCATGCACCACACAGGAGAATACAAATGAGACATTATGGCTTATATGGATGAGTTTGAACATTTAGTATAATGTATATACCCTTGCCGCATAGGCATATGTTGACTTATCTATTATCTTTCATAAATAAATAAATAGCTGGCAGATGAACATGTGACCTTGTTTTATCAGCAAAAATATCTAAACATTCTTAAAACAAGATAAATTTACTTGAGAAACAAAATTGAATAAGATCATTTTGTTTTTATTTTAATACTATATTCATTACAGTTTTAGATGTATTTTTATTTGATTTATTTTTTTTTACAATGTTTATGTTCATTGATTAACTGAATGTTAATTAAACTAAATGGTATATTCAATGATAGCACTATATCGATTTTATTATTTTTGTTTGATATACTCTTAAAATAAGTCTTAACATCTTAGACAGTTTTGCTTCTCAAATAAATGCATTTATTTCCTTTTAAAGAGGTTAAGATATTTTAAGTAGACAAAATAATGATTTAAAGTGTTTTTTTTTGTTTTGTTTTTTGCAGTGTAATGAGCTCAGCAGTCATTAAAAAAATCATTAAGAAAGCAACAAAACAAAAACAGCCTTCACAGCTTGTCTATATAAGAACAACTAAAGAAAACTAAATGGTCAATTACCCAAAACTATATGTTTTGTTTCGTAATAGTACTCCACAAAAGCATATATAAGTGAATTCAACTGCTGGTTGCAATCCATCTAAATAAATGTGTATTGTTCAAAATCCTGTGCGGAGATGTACGGACATAAAGAGACAGGAAGTACAGGAAGACAACAAACCGAAAACCTTCATTCCTACAGACAGACAATTATAGGACGCAGTCACGCAGCCACCGGTGTGGCAAAAGAGAAACGCCTCAAGCAAATCACCACAAGCACATTTCACCATGTTACATGCGTGCTACATGAACGTAGCATGCAGTGGGAATTTCCATCAGGGTTATTCAAGTAACTATTTCTGAGGACAGCTGCTTCCTCTGTTTTGTTCATACATAGAGACAGAGACAGTGTGGCCGAACAAAACCAGTGGAACCTCTTCTACACCGTCATCCAACCTTACCTCCTCTCCCTCCTCCATTGTAGAATTGCTGATGGTTTGACATCAAGACTTTTTGGGAGGAAGTAAAGCATATGAGCAGTTAGAGATATTTTACGCTTTTTGGGAGCAACATACAGCGCAGGAGAGCCATAACGTGAAAATGATTTATCGACCCGGGTTGTTTTGTTTGTTATGCGTTTGGTTTGGCTTTCTGTGGCAGTTGCAATCATTTGTTCTGTATCTGCCCATGTCGAGGTGTTACAGCAAGTGTAGGCTGCTATTTGCACAATAATTACAGAGACCTTCTTTCAATATTTGATCAAACCACTTGCTGAGAGAACAGCTGCAGAGGTCTGTGCTCTAACTGAAGGTTAAGTCATTTTGGAAATACATTCTCATTCTGCTCTGACCTTTCGGAGCAAATCTTATCTCTATTTTGAGATCTGCCCCGGTCTCCGAGTGTGAATGTCACGCTCTTTCTAGGAGTTTTTTCATCCTTGGGAAAGTGTTATTTGCATAACATGAATCTAAAACATAAAAGTAAAACCTCTATGTGACACATCTTCGATTAAATATTTGGTTACACAATTCAGTGACAGTATCTGAAAGCAATCAATACCTCATTAACCACAGTCTAAAAGCACTCTCAACTAAGAGTGCTGTGTTTTACAGTGCATTTATAAGCTTTGGTTGTCTAATAAATTTAGATTTAATGTGTCCTTTCCGCCCACAAAAACAGCTGTGTCTAGCTCAGAGTCTAAGCAGTTGCTACATTTTCGACTCTTTTGCACATATAATTTCAGAAACCACTTCCTAACAATTCATCCAGTGTGGTCTTTATGATTGCTGTGGATGTTTACTTTAGCAAACGCTTTGAAACAGACAGTTTTGCTGAAGGGCACAATGGTGCTGCTCCTCAGGTCATGAATCACCCCTTCAGGGGTTTGAACCTATGACTTGCTTCTAGCCCAGATGTTTAACCGCTACTCTCCCATCAGGCGCCAGCAACTTGTCACAATGTCAGTCAGCATTACCATTCATCACACTGCCAGCCATCATCAGTCATCTGTAACCTTTGTGAACTTTTGTTCTCCTCCACAGACACATGCACAAAGTTTTAGGATGTTACATAGGGTGCGCCTTGTTAACACTGCCAATGATTTCCAGCAAAGGGCTTGTTTAATACTGAGAGAATAACAAAATAAATCCACACACGTGTATACTTGATTTTTGGTGTAATATGGATTAATTAGTAATGAATCTTAAAGGAATCACTCAAAAATCATTATGTACTCACCCTCATGTTGTTTTTCAGATCAGTCTAGTGTGTAAACATATAATACAGACTGGTTTTGTGAATGGGATCAATTAGGTTAATGAAAACTCATGAAGGGATGTCAAGATTTTCAGTAAATAATTTCAATGTTGGTTTGAACCCCACACAAAACTACTGTAAGGCTTCAGAAGACCTGACATACACTACTGTTCAAAAGGTTAAAGGGTCAGTTTTAATATTTAAAAATATCATAAGCATGGCTGTATTTATTTGACAAAAAAATAAAACAGTAATTTTGTGAAATATTGTTAAAATTTAAAATAACCGTTTTCTATTTTAATATATTTAAAAATGCAATTATTGAGATGGCAAAGCTGAATTTTCAGCAGCCATTACTTCAGTCTTCAATGTCACATGACCCTTTAAGAATAATTCTAATATGCCTATTTGATGCTAAAGTAACATTTCTTGTTATTGTCATCTGAAAACAGAAATCTTTTGTAACAATGTAACTGTCACTTTTGATCAATTTAATGCATCCTTGCTAAAAAAAAGTATTAATTCTCACTGACCCCAAACTTTTGAACAGCAGTATACAGTTGTAGTTCTTTTCCAAGAAGAAATATAGTCAATACAGGTTTGAAACAACATGACAATGTGTAAATAATGACAGAATTTTCATTTTTAGGTGAACTATCCCTTTAGTCCTGTGCAGAGGAAACGGTTGAAATGCTAAAATGCCCCCCTGTGGAGCTCATAACATCTGTGTTTCAGCAGACTCCAGTGTCAGGACTGATCGGTATGATGGTGGCAGGAGGCGGTATGGATTGTGTCATGCTCTGAGGGGTGTTTTACCTGAGGTGGGGGATTTGCAGCGATCCTCTGAGGTGGCTGAGCTCTCGTTAATGTCACAAAGCCCTGTAGAGAGAAAGAGAAACATGATTGTCACACTATGGAAAACGTGTAAAGTGTGCTAGTATCCACTACCTTGTGTAAAAGTAGTCTAAGATGTATTTTAGACAGTACAATTGCCTATACTCTTTAGTGTGAGGTGCAGTGTGTAGCCTTTGCTCTGATCTCGGAGTTGAGAGGCAGATGGGCAGACAGGAGCTGAACCCAGCTGCTCTGATCAGCACTCTCCCTGTGCGCATATCCGACAGATCCCAGCCCCCCGCTAAATATCACTCATTACCCCCGACACAAACACGCACATACACACCAGATAATCTAACAAGCAATCCATTGCCAAGTCCCAGCAATCATTTCTTCCTTACTAGCATGTGTTTAGCTGCAAGTGTGCCATCCACCAGCAGGGGTCACACTGCTGTATCCCCTCACTGCACAGCTGCATGTCCTGCCAATGGTGCTGTTAAAAGGCTCACTGTGTTCATATATATGTGCTCTGTCTATTACAGATGAAAACCATGTTTGTGTGCATATCAGACCTCCAGAAGGCTGTCGGCTCTTGCGTGGAGATCGCAGTTGTCTCTGATACGGATCATTAGAGCTGTACAATTCCACAGTTCCCAGATTCAACAGAACAGTCTTCTGTAAGTAATCCACTACTGCCAGACCATTGCTATTGCCAAACACCACCCTATGTTACACACAAACATAAAAGACAGCAAGTGCTTTTGTCATCAAATTAGAAGGATTTTGGTTTATGCTGGTTTAGTGCTGGTATAGTGATTATTTAATCAAATTAATATAATTTACGCACACAATCATTTATCATTTATACACACATTCAAAAGTTTGATGCATTAAAGGACGCATAAAGGACGCATAAAATGATCAAAAGTGACAGTAAAGACATTTTATTCTATCCACTTTATTCTATATTACTTTCTATTTTGAATTCTGTTCTTCAAAGTGAATCCTGTGGGGGGGAATGGTTTATACTGGTATGGTAATACTTTAATAATAAGAAAAAATGGTACGCGTGCCAAATCAGCATATTAGAATGATTTCTGAAGAATTATGTGACACTGAAGATTGGAGTAACAGTGATGCTGAAAATTCAGCATTACAGCAATAAATTTTTTTTTTTAAAGGTATTTTTAATTGTAATACTATTTCACATTATTATTGTTTAACTGTATTTTTTATCAAATAAATGCACCGATGGTAAGCATTAGTGACTTCCTAAAAGTGACTAAAAACGTTACAAAATACAGACCCCAAACTTTGAAGGATTGTCTATGCCAAGTTTTATAAAGCCTTACGATAATTTTGTGTGAGGAACAAACCAACATAGTTGTCGTTATTCACTGAAAATCTTGATATATATTTAAATGTATGTTCATATTTTAAAATATTTTAATATAATAAAAGAACAAAGCAAATATTGTCCTTTCATAAACATTTCTGACAGTCTGCAGCATTTGCTGAGCCACCTGACGAAACAATGTAAAACAGGTCTTCAAATCTTCAGGTAACTCACAAGCCATAGCTGGAGTTGATGGCCAAGCTGCTGATCTGCTGGGGCGGTTCTCCACTGACCCACACCAGCTGTACCACCAGCTCCACCTGATACCCTGGAGACTGCTTCAGAGGACTGCTGCGCACCCTGAGGGAATGACAGAGAGAGGACATGGGTTATACACAGTCCCTGCCAAAATTTTTTTTTACAACATTTACTCTATAATGTCATATATTACATACTGAGGATGGGCATGAGTACCCAAGCACTTGAAAGTGTCATGATTAATCACAAAAACTAGCAAAATCTAGTAACAGCTATACAAAGATGTGCCAAAAAGGGGCCTCACAGTGCAACTTTGTTGTCTGATTTGTCAGACAACAATTTGCGTCAATACTGTGAACACTAACTTTCAGTCAGTGGCAACTACATCTCTCAACGCTCTCTTTGGAAACAGCCAGACAGGGCGCAGCTGGATGGAACAGAACACAGAAGTCCTGAAAAGTGTTTGTAAAAGCTGAACTATTTTTAACTTGACACTTAAATTTGGTGCATATTATCTGTTGGGTTCTCACAAATCAAATAAACTGATCATGTGAACTCCTTTGTAAAGACAGATGTTTTCAATCCAGTGAAACACAAGATGCTCTTTGGATCATTTTCAAATTATGCTGGATCACCTGGTCATCAGGTTTAACACAAATTAATATGGGCTGAGTGCTGCTGTCAAAGCAAATGGGCAACATACCAAATACTAAAAATACTAAAAAATAAGCCTTTTTTAAATTTTGTAATCAAAATGTTCCGCCGATAATATCATTTGCATTGAAAAAATGTCTAAATGTAAAAAAATTAAGTAAAATAGAGGCATTTACACGAGTAGCCTCGGACTTTTGGATTCCCTGCTATGTGTATTAAAATACAGAATTACTTGAGGCAGGGTATATTGTCTCGGATCCCATCTGATGAGTTGCTGCTAGTGGATGTGTGTGACTGAGGGGCGGCGGTTTGTGGACTGGGGGAGGTGCTTGGTGTGGGAGGAGCTGGTGTCTGATCTCCTCCTCCTTCTGGAGACTCCAGATCATTCAGCTCATACTGTAACCTGACCTCCAATAACTGTAAAACACACACACATGTACACATGTAATTGGCACTATTGTGCTTGAGAACAGATGGGTATGAATCAGCTAAACACACTGAGTTAATTGATCCCCATCGGTGTCGCTATTCTTATTATGAGACGCTAATTGGTGTGCGTGTCTCTTCCAAGTGAGTGTTTCTATGTGTGAGAGTCACGGGACTGAAGGTGCTAATAGGTTTAATTTGCCCTCATTATACAGAAGTGTGAACGTTCTGTCAGCAGACGATGGTAACACTAATGGTTTTCCCACATTTGCGCTGAGCATGCGCCTCTGTTAACCAATGAGATTCATTCCTGTGCCTGAAATTCACGTGTCCCCAATATGACTGTATTCGAACATTTTATTCATTATTATCCTGTTTATATGAGTCATGTATTAATATGTAAATAAGTTGCGTTGATTAAGCTTTAATAAAGCACTATTGCTTAATTGCTTCAGTCTACCACATTATATATTTTCCCACAATAAATCATATGGAAATTCTAATTATTCACAGATATATTTTCTAACAGCATTACCATAAGCGCTCATTTATTTATGGGTCACAGAAGCATCAGTACGCAAATGTACAGCTTGCAAAAAACAGGAAGAGGGCAAAATGAATTCAGTATTAATTATTCAAGCTCAATATACAGCTAGATGTGGAGAACATTAATTAAAACGGCTTTGAAAGGCTTAGGGATTTAGTTAAGCATCTGAGTAACAACTGTTCCTCGGATATCCTTAGTTGGCTCTGTAGACGGCACATACACGTACAAATGCACAAACACATTCAAGTCACTGAACAACATCCATTTAATGAACAGATTTTATATTATTATTAATGTTATGAGTCATGGCAGTTGTCAGGAAACTAAAATAACTCGAGACGGGGAATAAGAGAGACTGAGAGTGTCTATAAGGGCAGCATTACTCATTACACTCCAGAAAACAAAGTATTTTTTAAGTCAAGAGCACCTCAATTAAAAAAAAATCTTACATAATTCTTACAAAATAATTCTAACATTAAAAAGTATAAACAACAAATTGTTACCTGCACAACCTCTGTGGTGATTTCTTGTTTGCTGAACCTGTATATGATGACATGGGCAGAGACACCAGCCACACAAAGCATGCGGCTCTCGGGACACCAAGACATCAACTGAATGGCGAATGGGTCCTCATCCACAATCTCTGTGCTGGGTTTCTCCTCCTTACAGCGTGCCTTCTCAAACACCTTAGCTGTCTTCAGCTTGTACAGCACCTGGAGCATTACTGAACACATGGTAAATGGAATTCAAAGGAAAAAGTAAGAGATAATTGTAGTCAACCAGTCATTAACACAAAATTAGATTTCCCCTTCAGGAACTCGAGCTGTGTCAAAACGCTACGGGAACGCCTTCAGCGGGACCACGCTCTGAATCACATGTTTAATCAGTCCAATGGATGGGCGAGACGTCACGGGCGGGGTGACGTAATGACCAGGAAGCTTAAAAGCACGTGCGGTGGAACCGGTGTAAGCTTTCTGTCATTCAGCAAGCGCTCTGTGTGTGTGTCAGTCGCTATCTGTTTGTGAGTTTTATTTAGTGTTGTTTGTCCACTTGTAAGCTCCATTATGTCAAAGCTTCAGTCAAGAGAAGCTTTTGGGCGAGAGCAGGTAGCGTTCAGGCTGTGTGTTCCTCCCTGCCCGCGCTATATTCGGGTAGGAACACACACAGTTTGTGTGATGTCTGCTTGGGAGCGAAGGACGCAGAGTCAGCTCTCGAGGGAGCCGACTGCCCACACTGCGAGCGTTTTGTTACTGCCTTGCTTTGCTCTCAGAAGGCTCTCTTTGAGGAGGGAGCCTTCACTAGCGTTTCTCACGGTGCCGGCCCCGCTTTCGCTGAGGCGGCTGTGCTCGTGGGTTTCGCATATGGATCCGGTGGAGGGAATGTAGA
>NW_015648723.1:89957-90549 GCF_001515625.1 Sinocyclocheilus rhinocerous | reverse complement strand
GTGGGTTCCGCAGTCGGCTCTCAAGGGGCTGATTGTGCTTTTCCCGCTGTTAAGCGCTCCGCTCTCGCCGGGCACGCTCCAAGGAGTGTGTCCGTGCCTGTGATCTTGCGATTCTAGTCCTGCTGCTGCTGAGGCACGGCGGCAGCTGAGATCGCGGGGATCGCACATGATCTGGCGGACGGGTTGGAGACGGCTCTTCCTATCTCCACCCGCGTTCCCTAGATCTAGAGCTTGTTCTCGAGGCTCGGAAGCCCGCGCTGTGGTTTCTTCACCCTCTGAGTGAGAGCTCGCTGCTGCAGCTACCTTTCTCTAAGGAGATTGATATTGTTTGTGTGACTGAGCGTATTACATCATTTTCGGTTTTTGATGTGAATCTTATCACACCAGACCGTGTTTACTCATCTGGTTGATTGACTGCATTTAATTGTGAGGAATAAAATGAAGTATTTATCTGACTATGAGTAGTTAGATATTCGAGTGAGAGCACGTGTTTACCTCTCTTCCTCCGAGGATGTTGAGGCGGTCAGCAGGGGCTGCTGGGCGGGAGCAGTCCCAACCTACCGTGTTCCAGCTCCTCATTCTGGGGGCGTCA
>NW_015648723.1:73232-89846 GCF_001515625.1 Sinocyclocheilus rhinocerous | reverse complement strand
AATCTTATCACACCAGACCGTGTTTACTCGTCTGGTTGTTTGACTGCATTTAATTGTGAGGAATAAAATGAAGTATTTATCTGACTATGAGTAGTTAGATATTCGAGTGAGAGCACGTGTTTACCTCTCTTCCTCCGAGGATGTTGAGGCGGTCAGCAGGGGCTGCTGGGCGGGAGCAGTCCCAACCTACCGTGTTCCAGCTCCTCATTCTGGGGGCGTCACTTCTCGTACTCGGCAAAGTAGGTTGAGGCGGTCAGCAGGGGCTGCTGGGCGGGAGCAGTCCCAACCTACCGTGTTCCAGCTCCTCATTCTGGGGGCGTCACTTCTCGTACTCCGCAAAGTCTAGATTCAGAGGGGCGCTCCCAGGCCGAAGGCTTCTAGCGGAAGGCGGTTCTGCGGACCGTCATTCTCGCTGGATAGTCTTCGTCTAAATCGTCCTGACGCCTAAGGCCTAGGACTTCTGAGGGCCAGCTCCCATTGGGGAAGAGTGGTGTACAAAGCATTACACGGTGTCCGTCTCTCTTCAGTGTCCTCAGGAGATCGGTCTGCCAACCCTGCCGGTGCTCCAGGGCACAGCGGTCTCCGGTGAGCGCTTCTCTCAGTTACCGCCCAGAATCGTAGCGGTGCTAAGAGGCTCGCTACCTCTACGGAGGTCTCTAGAGCAGCTAGTACGGCCGTCCCCTGCCGGTCCGCCACTTCAGGGCACCGAGCTAGCCATTCTGGTTACACCAGAGGTCAGTCTCGAGAGACTGATTACCTTAGTAGACTATTTGGCAGCGTGGAAACTACTGCCAAATGTGTCTCGGTGGGTCCTGCACACTGCAGAGAGAGGCTACAGAATCCAGCGTGGTTCTCTTCCGCCTCAGTTCAACGGGGTGATTCCCACTCTGGTGGGGCCCCGAGCAGGCTCTGGTAACGGAACAAGAAGTAAACACTCTCTTGAGGAAGGAGGCCATCGAGGTGGTCCCTCCTCACGTAGCAGAGTCTGGGTTCTACAGTCGGTACTTCACCCCCACTCTGGTGGGGCCACGAGCAGGCTCTGGTAATGGAACAAGAAGTAAACACTCTCTTGAGGAAGGAGGTCATCAAGGTGGTCCCTCCTCTCGACAGAGAGTCCGGGTTCTACAGCCGGTACTTCATCATTCCAGAAAAGGATGGAGGGTTGCGCTTCGAGAGGCCTCCTCTCGCTTTAGAGAGTCGTCATGTTGAGCCTTTTTTCAGCGAGTGTCGTCAGGCCTCCTCTCACTACAGAGGGTTTCTGAGGCCTCCGCTCGCCAGAGCTCCGCTAGGACAGTCTGAGCATAAGCTAGCGTGGGGTGTAGAGGCCTCCTCTCGCTTTAGAGAGTCGTTATGCTGAGGCCTCCACTCCTAGAGCTCGGCCCATCTCCATCCTTCCCCATCACAGGAAGTTCCTGAGGTGGCTTTTGGGGGCAAAAGCCTACCAATATCGGGTTCTTCCCTACGGCCTTGCACTCTCACCCCGCACTTTCACGAAGTGTGTGGATGCTGCTCTGGCTCCTCTGTGACTCAAGGGCATCCGCATACTCAACCACATCTACGATTGGTTGATATTAGCTCAATCTGAGCAGAGGGCGGTTCGGCATTGAGATGTCATTCTCGCTCACATGAAAGAGCTGGGGTTAAGACTTAACGCCAAGAAAAGTGTGCTTTCTCCATTACAGAGAACCACTTATCTGGGCGTGGTGTGGAATGCGACCACGATGCAGGCACGTTTGTCCCCTGTTCGGATCGAGTCGATCCTCACTGTAGTCACGAGAGTGAGAGAAGGTCTGTCACTCACTGTCAAGCAGTTCAAAAACTGCTGGGTCTGATGGCAGCTGCATCCAACATGATATCTCTTGGCCTGCTGTACATGAGACCCCTACAGTGGTGGCTCAAGACCAAGGGGTTCTCCCCGAGGGGAAACCCGCTTTGCATGCTCAAGGTCAAGCAGCAATGCCTACGTGCCTTAGACATGTGGAGGAAACCTTGGTTCTTGGCTCAGGGCTCGGTGCTGGGAGCTCCTTGTCGCCGCATAATGCTAGCGACGGACGCATCCCTCACGGTCATGAGTGGCCGCTCAGCCCACGGTCTGTGGAGCGGCCGCCATCTCACATGGCACTTCAACTGCCTGGAGATGCTGGCCGTGTTTCTAGCATTGAAACACTTTCTCCCAGACCTAAGAGGTCGCCATGTGTTGGTGCGCACCGACGACACAGCGGTGATCTCTTATATCAACTACCAGGGAGGTCTGCGTTCGTGCCCCCTTTACAGGCAGGTGCTCCAGATCCTTGTGTGGTCTCAGGGCAAACTCCTCTCACTGAGAGCAGTTCACATTCCTGGGCTTTTCATTATGGAAGCAGACATCCAGTCGAGGCAGGGGCCGAGGCCCGGGGTACGAAGAGTTTTTGGTCAGGCTCAGGTGGACCTGTTCGTGACTCAAGAGACATCGCACTCTCCCCTCTGATACTCTCTGACTCATCCAGCTCCACGGGGGCTCATTCCCGTAGCGTTTCAACGCAGCTCGAGTTCCTGAAGGGGAACGTCTCGGGTTACGCATGTAACCATGGTTCCCCGAAGGGAACGAGACGCTGCGTCTCAGTGCCATACTTCCGGCATCCCTGCGAGCGCTTGCTTCATTCCTAGAAGCTGACGCCAGTTCCACCGCACGTGCTTTTAAGCTTCCTGGTCGTTACATCACCCCGCCCGTTACGTCTCGCCCATCCATTGGACTGATTACATATGGCGTGTGGAGGTACATTACAAGGCGTTCCCGTAGCGTTTCGACACAGCATCTCGTTCCCTTCGGGGAACCATGGTTACATGCATAACCCGAGACGATTTTTGTGCATTATCTAACATCTTTATCTAACGATTATCTAACATCACAATAATGTTAATTTAATTGCTTTAAAAAACATTGTTAAAATGTAGTCTTATGGGGCTTCCGGTTTGGCAATGTGAGGTGAAGAAGCGACACTTATTTGTATGCTTGATTTTTCTTTGTATGCTCTGATTACTTCGGGAGCTCTGGGGAAAAATGAAATGTATATGGACTTGGATTATCGGGAGCTGAGAGATTGTTGTGCGCTGCGGTTTGTCTTTGTTCAACGGACAAATCTAGAATGTAATATAGTTTTCGTTGTTTATCAAGGTTTATCATTTGTTTTTTTTATGTTTTGTTCAGTCAGAGGATACAGCTTATTGTGGATACAATATTTGGGCATACAGACAGTTATTGATAAATAATGGCAGATATGGACAATAAAGTGAAATGTTCCGGAGGGTCAGCAACACGCTTTGTTAGCTGGAATGTTAGAGGGTTAAATGGACCAGTGAAAAGAACTCGTATATTTACACATATTAAGAGACTAAAAACAGAAATAGCCTTTCTACAGGAAACACACCTACATATTGAAGATCACAACCGACTTCGAAAAACTTGGGTTGGCCAGGTTTACCATTCTAACTTTAACCATAGGGCTAGAGGTGCAGCCATTATAATTCATAAAAAAAGTACAATTTACTGCATCTGAAACGATTTTACGACACTGTGGAAGCTTCTGTCACGAAAACAAATTCCTCGTATGTGTAAACATACCTGGCAATAAAGCTCATTCTGATTCTGATTCTGATTCTGATTCAGATCCCCAAGGGCGGTACATTAGTGTATCAGGCCATCTTTTCAGCACACCAGTAGTCCTGGTTAGTGTCTACGCACCCAACTGGGATGACGTTAATTTTGAGAAAAAAATATTTTCCTTGTTACCAGATTTAAACACTTATCATCTTATATTTGGTGGGGATTTGAATTGTGTGATGGATACAGCTATGGATCGTTCCAACCCTAAAACTGTACCACTTTTAAAAATGTCTCAGATTATTGCTGGATATATGACTCAAATTGGAAGTGTGGATCCATGGAGGTTTTTATTTCCTGAAAAAAAAAGAATTCTCTTGCTTTTCACATGTCCATCAGACGTACTCAAGGATAGATTATTTCTTTACTGATAAAAGGCTTATCCCAGCAATAAAAAACATAGAATACTCTGCTATTGTCGAATCAGATCACGCCCCCGTAATTCTTGATATTTGTTTTACTTATAACTACCCAACATGGTCAGTATGGAGGCTAAACACAACTTTACTTTCAGATGCAAACTTTTGCCAATTCATATCTTGTGTGATTGATTATTGGGCAGCAAATTTACAAAAAGTTATTTATTGGTTTCAGTCCCCACATATAGAATGGTGTGAAGCGGAGGCTAAATCTTGCAAATCAACATCGCTGTTGGTGCTGATTACAATGAAGTCACCATTCTCACCATCGCAGTTTTCCTCCAGAACGTTTTACAAAACATGGGATCCTTTAATAATCTATATCGAGAAGAATGTACTCCTCCAACTTTGAGGCCCACTGAACAAAATGAGGCCCACTTTGGTTTTAAATTATCTTACCACTAAGAAAACCCATTTGAATGTTAAACAAGCACTTGTGTGAGGGGTTTACAACCTTTGTGGTATTTTTAATATTGCAATATGTCCTTTAGCACCGACAGGAGGTACAGGAACAGTGGAAACTGTAGTCTGTCAAGCTCACAGTTTAAGCAAGGTCAAATGGCATACAGGTAACACTCTCACCACGCTGGTCTCTCTCAGCGGTGCACAAGGTCAGAAAAAGCCTGTGGGATCTGGGGAATTTTTTGTGTGTGACATTATAAGGTCAGTCTCCAGTTGGGTCATAAATCATGGAAAATTACCTTATTGTTAAGGTAAATTATGTCTGAAGTCAAGTTATACTCCAACAGTGGTCAGCAGAATCCAGTTATTAATTAGATATTTAACAGTGTTAGTCAAATGTGACTGTAACTGTAGCCAAAGTCCCTTTCAAAGAAAATCAGTTACACTGATTTGTAATGCCTCCGGGCAGCAATTTCAGGCATGCAACACCAACTCTACTTGAATGGGGAATATCATAATCTCAAAAAACTGCTTTACCAAACTCATATTTAAATAACGTATTTCAAAATAGCAATAATATCTGACATAAACTGACCCATAAATGCTGTTCTCAAATTGCTCACATTGAGTGAAAAAAAGCATGTATTTTGGGTTGGTAAAGCCAATGGGCATGTGCAGTCAGTAAACTGACTCTTTCCATAGGCACCAGAGCTTACTAATTCCGCTATGTTGAGTGTTGCACTTGCCATTCACAGTAATATGATTGAACTACTTTGGTCTACAGTGTTTGCTGTCACCAAAATAGCAGTGCATGTCACTATCAATACCAAGGTCATGGGTTCATGTCCGAAGGATGACAAAAATCTGATATAAAACTTTTGTTTTTAGATAAATGTGTCTGTCGAATTCAATATGAAATTCAAATGTGTTTGAAGCAAGTTTATGAGATTTGAAAAACTATTATACCGCACACAAGTGGTAAATAAGGTGAATGTGAAGTCAGAAAGGCTCGGTACTCACTTGCTGAAGCATCCCAGAACTTCACTGAACCATCTGCATGCCTGCAAGAAGAGCAGAGAATCTTTTATTTTAACTTTCTCATACATTTTCATACACAAACCTACATAAACTCACTGCCACTTTCCCAATACCACATGTACTCAAACAAACCACCGAGGTAAGCTAAGTTGCTATGTCAGATAAAAGCTAGTCAAGAGATGAGAGGAAGTGCTCTTCCCACTGCTGTCAAACCCACTAAAAAAGCTTCTGTCATCCCATGGCGGTACATCAGAAAATGCTTACTTTTTTGTCATACTTCCCTTTCGCTACCATCTTGTCCTGCTCATTACCCTCTCTTCTGCACTCCTCCTCCCTCTTCTTATACCCTGCCTTCTTCTTTTACTCCATTTAAGTCTTTTTTTGCCATTTCTGCCATTTCAGCAGAACTACGAACGGCAAGAGAGAACAGAGCATACACACACATTCACTCGCTCACACACAAGCACACACTGCTCTTACCCAGTTATTATTATTTCAGGGTAGCTTTGTGTGCCCAAGCCCCAGTTTCCGCCACTGATAGGCCATTCCTGTGATGAACAACAGAACCACATAAAAGCACTTAAATCCACGAAAGCAAACCACATAAATCCGACTTAGAATAGAGGAAATTTAGTAGATATTGCCCTAAAGCATGTGAGCATTCCTGGGAAACTTAATAAAACGAAATCGGCCAATTTGTAAGTTTTAGTAAGCATACTCTTAATATAATGACTGTGGCTTGCACTGGCAGCCACAAAACATTTCTGCAACGTGGGTGGAACCTTTATTAAACGGCTGGCGAGACTCTATAGGAAAGCATTTCCTCACGAGGCGTGGAAGCTGAAGCAGTTTATTCAAAGGTATTCAGAAGTGCTGTGATTCAAAGTGGGCTGTCTGAGTTAACCTGCTCCCTGTGGGAGACAGACCCAGAACTTACACTCCGCACTCCAGTCTTGGCTGAGAGGTCATGATTTCTTTCATACCCATAAATACCCCTGTCTGTGTCTCTGACCCACACAGTCTGAGGACACAATGTGCTGCATGGCGGGGGCCTGAAGTCACGCAGGCATAGGGCAATGGCACGATTCACGAGGGACTGTAATCTAGTCACTCAAAAGCCAAGGTGCATGTGTGTAGGCAGGACGTTATAACTTAAAAGACATCATTAACCGATTAGCACCTTTAAATGAGTGTGTGCATGCTGTTGTACCTTTTTGCTGTAGCCCTGTCGTTTCTGGCGAGACCCGACAGAGTAAAGTGCAGGTATGAGGTCCACAGGACAATCGGCTAAGTACTCACAACACGTCACAGGAGACTCATGAATCATCATGGGATACGGATTTTCAAAGATAGGGTAACTGAAAAACATCAGAGGTCAAAAAAATAAGATTGACACTGTGGTGGAAAAGTGTGATAGCGTCAAACATGTTAGACACAAATATGACGCAAATGCTGTGGGTGATAAGTACCCGTTTTGTGCAAGGTCAATAAGAACTAAATCCTTTTCGAGGAGGACCACTACAGCATATGGTTCCTGAAAATCTGCAGAGAAATGAAAACAGGATGGGTAAAATCATGAATAAATCACTATATATTTGAGTTTTTGTTTTTTTATATATATGCACATATTTTTACAAATACCATTTACGACTACTTTTTTTTTTTTTAAAGAAATTAATACTTTTATTTGGCAAAGGGAAATTAAATTGACCAAAAGTGACAGTAAAGACATTTATGTTACCAAAAATTTATATTTCAAATAAATGCTGCTCTTTTGAATTTTCTATTTATCAAAGAATCCTAAAAAAAAAAAAAGTATCAGTTTCCTCAGAAATATTAAGCTGCAACAGTTACAAGCAACAGTTTTCAACACTGATAATAATAAGATATGTTTCTTTAGCATCAAATCAGCATACTAGACTGATTTCTGAAGGATCACGTGATAATGAAGCCTGGAGTAAAATTTAGCTTTTACATCACAGGAATAAATTGCAAATTAAAATATAATAAAATAGAAAAGAGTTATTTCAAAATTATAATGCTATTTCACAATACTGTTTTTCATCAAATAAATGCAGCCTTGGTGAAAATAAGACTTGGTAGTATATGAATATGAGAGATGCAAATGGCACCAGTTCTGGCACGAACACTTATTATAAAGTATGTATCATATTTAAGTGGCCTGATCCATTGAAGTTATAACTAGAGACGTCACTGCACAAGTTTGAACCTCCTAAATGTCTCAATAATGAGTCAGAACCAAAGACGTCTCACTTCAAATATAGCTTAATCAACATACAGAGCCAGGCACTGTTATGCAAGCAGCACTTGTAAACACTGTTCCCATTCCTTCCGCATTCTTTGCTGCCTTTCAGTTTGGCTTAATGCAAACTCTAAACAAAACGGTTAAGCATTGAATGCAAATATATGAACACAGATGCTTTGTTTAGGCAAGAACAACTGCATGATTATCTGTAAAAGCAAGGTGAATCACAAGAAAAAAATCTTGTTTTTAATCCAGCACCATGCACAAGCTAAAAGTATGTGATATGTTATGTAAGGGATAAAGTACAGTCAGCTTGTCATTACCTCAAAATAAACCCCAACACAAATCATGGTGACTAAAATATTGATTCGAGTTGAACTTAATTTATCTTACTCAGCTTTTCACTAAGAAAAAAGTCCATAACATAGAAAACAAGTTTAAAAGAACAGCATTTATTTGCAATAGAAATCTTACAACATTATCAGTATGCTTATTGTCACTTCTTTATTTTAAATGTTATGCATACTTGCATAATAAATGTATTAATTTCTTTCAAAAAAAGAAAAAGAAAAAAAAGACCTCAAACTCTTGAACAGTCTTGAACAACTCACGTTTTCCTCTCTTTCGTCTTTATATCAGTAATACTCAAAAGCAATGCTGAAATTTAGCTCAACAGACATTTTAGGGAAAACAAAAATCAGAGTCTGGCCAATCGGAGCATCGAGTATTTCAAAGAGCCCATAATAAGTATATTGAGCCCATAATAAGTATATTTAATGTTCTCTTTTTCACAGCAAATTATTGACAGACTATTAACAAACTAAAGTCCTATCAGCCTTTGCTACAGCTGCATGCAGAGAGAAAAGAAAACACTTACTATTCATAAATAGCCACCAAAGTGATAAATTATTCAAATGGGTACGGCAATAATAAACGAATGCAGTCACAGAACTGGATGTTATGAATAGAGGGAGCTTTAAAAAAAGTTATGTAAAATGTAATTACTAGGCAGCAGTTCCACTGGGAGAGCTCAAGCTCATCTACAAAGAACACGAAAGAATAGAACAACCCAACAAAACAAAGGTTCAAATGTCAGCAAAAAATGAAAAGAGAGGAAGTGGTATGAGATAAAAAGACTGAGCACTTATTGCAACAATATTGGACAGAGCAGGTGCTGTTAATGAGTAAATCGACCTACATACCATTAGGATATGGTGTTTCACACAGGGTGAGGAAATCTACAATGGGATAATCCATCTCCAATACTGCCGTGCTCTTTCCATGCATTACTGTCAAGCATGGTCGTCGACCAACGGTGTCATACGACAAACCACCAGAGAAGATCATAAACGGATCCCTGTTCGGAACACAAACATATACCGTACAGTGAGTTTCAAAAGTTGGAAAGTTTGTGCTTGTATTTTTCTCAAATTATATTATTTGCATAACAATCTGAGTGAGAAGCTGAAATGAATGTCTTTTAGAATGCCTTTTCCTTTAACAAAAGAAGCACTTGAGCTCCACAAGTTTGTTTATTTGGTTGTGACCTAGAAATCCTGCAGAATCTTAAGTACTTGTTATTTATTTTACATTGTAACTTTTTGCTTACTTCCAGGTCTAAATGAGCTTGAAATTAATTTTTTATTCCATATTTCAATGTGGTCTCAGACTGTTGGACTCCACATTTATTTAAAAACAACATTTCGCTAGAAAAGTTTAACTTATGAACACAATGCTGGTTTAGCAGCTTGACCAGCAAAAACCAGCCTGGACCACCATTCATGATGGTCTAAGATGGTCAGGAAAAACAAAAATGTATTGCTGTATATGTGCACTTACCCTGCTCGTGTGGTCTTGTACTCTACTTTAAGAATGGGTTTGCAAGGCTCTGGCTTTTTTCCATCTTTAGGCTGCTTTCCTGAAACAGAATCAGACTAATTCATAGAGTTTCCTAACCTCTTTTTCTGGCTCTGTCCCAAACAGTACACTTGGTGTGGACTTGCTAAAGACCCCATTAAATCATCTGACGAGCATGAAGCCATTCACATATTTCAGATTGAAACAGGAAGTTATCAAATGGCTGGTCTTTGTTTTTGGTTTTTTTCTGTTTTAGCAAACAGGGGGTTTCATATCCAATAGAGTAAAGCCACAAAACTTCCTGTACATTTTCAAAACTTAAAAGACTGAAGCTGTCATTTGGAATTTTAGGAGGAGACTTTACAGCCAACAGTCTATCAAGAATTATGTCACCAAAGAGTAGACGGCAGCAGAGGCTGAGGGTGTCATTTGGAAAAGAGCCTCTCTCTCCCACAGACAGGAAGTATTTTCATAACAAACAGAAATGTTCACTATTAAACATACCGATTTATGTAATTTTCTTCTCCTCCAAAGCAGTTTGTTGAACGACAATCCTTAAAATGGTAAGTGTCCCAAAAAAGCTTTGAACTGAAAAGGGTGATTCCAGGATTTCGGTCTTTAGTTGGGCTCAGAAGAATATTTTTGCCTTATGAGCAAATAGCTCAAATACTGCATTTAAATTTAAAGAATTGTGCTGCTATTTATATATTTAAATAGACATAAATTAAAATAAGAAAAACTGCATCTGCTTGAAAGAGAAAAATGGAACAGATTAGTCTAAGATTTTTAATGTGGCCAAGATAAAAGACAGCGGGGCTAATTCCTCCCTAAACAGGGCCTACTAATGCCTATGGATTGAAAATACCAAAATTCTGACAATATTTTATGACTTTTCCCAATTAGTTTCTAAATCTGTCTGTTTGGTGTTCTCCTCTCATGGAGGCATGGTGAGGCTGAAGGGGTTCTTGAATCAAGAGCGGACCGTAGTGGAGTATCTTCAATAGAGCAGGCAAGGACGTGCACCAAAAGGAAGCGCATGACCTCACCTCACTTATCAGACCACAACACAGACAGTCTCCATGGTGGAGCAAAATGAAAATGAAAATTAAAGCTTCACTTGAAATGGAAATCAGGGAAGGGGAGGCAATTGTTTTTAAGCTGCTTTGTGAAGGAGGAGGAGAAAAAATCAAATTACAACCCTGAATTAACAAGTCTTTGAGAGAGGTGTGATACAACCTTGTGAAATAGACATAAGAGCAATTAATTTTGCAACCCTTATCCTGACAAAAAATGAATTTGAAGAAAATGAGTTTGTGTGTTTGAGCCAGAAACGAGAAAGATCACTAACCGTGTGGCGTGATTGTCTGTGAGGGCTTGGCTTGGGACTTTATATTCCATATGGTCAGGGTGCCGTCTGAGTGACTACAGATAAACTGCTTCCCCTCGTGGTGCCAAGCCACAGAATGAATCGCCTGTGAGTGAGAATGACAGTTCAAGACAGGAAAAAGAGCAGGAAACAAAGGTTAGCAATGCTTGCATGGGGAGAGGCAACTCAATGGGAGATTTCCTAATAGTAACTCACACCGATAATGCCCAAGAACATGACCCAGGGGTATACGTCAGGCCTACCCAGGTTGAATCAAGAGGCATACTGGGATAAGTGATATAAAGAAAGACTGTCTTTCTGGTGTTGAGCATCAATACAATTGCTACAAATAGTGAAGCTAGTAGTAGGTCTGTTACACACATTCTGCATCTGTAGCTTCAGTGCAACAACAACAGTAGGATTGCAGCATGCTTTTTAAACCGTCAGTGTTTTTGCTGCGGCTCTATCCAGAAAACATGAGGAGGGGAGTCACGTTTACATCCAAGTGTTATTTAAATTTTAAAAGAAGCTGATTTTAAAATAATGTTGCTAAGCTATTTTAGTGATTAAGTAGAGTTGATCAAATCTACAATGTTACATTTCCCCTGGCAATATTTCTGGAATCACATCATGTGTCTGAAATTTTCTGCCAGCTATTTACAATCAGAACGAGTGTTTTTTTTTTTTTAATAGAACAGTCCTTAGCTTAGCTAGCTATTATTATTTAATAACTTTCATATACACGACCAATCTAAAGGCTGGGGTCTGCAATGTTAGTTTTTTTAAGTCAAGGTTACATTTATTTGATTACAAATTAAGTAAAAACAGTAATATTGTGAAATATTATTACAATTTACTTTTTTTCTATTTTGATATTTATTATTGATATTTTATTGATATTTGTGATGGCAAAGCTGAACTTGTAGCAGTCATTCCTCCAGGCTTCAGTGTCACATGATCCTTCAGAAATCATAGTACTCTAATTTAGTGCTCAAAAACACTTCATATTATTATCAATGTTGAAAATAGTTGTGAGGCTTAATATGTTTGTGATATTTTGAATTTTTCAGGATTTCTTGATGAATAGAAAGTTTAAAAGAACACCATTTATTTAAAAAATTGGAACATACTGTATATATTGGAACATAACATATTGGAATGTATATTAACCTTCCCATAATTCCTTTGTTGCACATCAGCAGCTTTGTTTCTTTATATAGCTTTGTTTTGTACTGTTGTTGTATTGACTGAAGGCTTTGGCAATACTATGGGGAAAACAGTCAGGCCAATATAGCACAATGAATGGAACAGAATTGAATCAAGGGGAAGAGAAAGAGAGAGAATGCACAGCATGAGACTGATGTATAGAGAGAAAAGGGAGCCAGTGAAAGCACAAAGAAGGCTGAAAGAGAGTTCTCATTATTTTCTAATTAAGCGCAGTCTCCTCTTGTTTAGCATAATGATGGCGGCTCTATCTCTGTCTCCAGCAGACAGTGGGGATGAACCTCAGCAGACCCAACTAATCAATAAACCGAGTGCAACATCATTACAGGAGCATCCAGAGAGGAGGAGCCAGACGAACACACGCACCCACACACACACAAATATGCTTAAGCACAGCTACATTCACAACACCCCACTATGATTAGGAAGGATTATATTGCTTGCATAATATATGTTCTGAAGGTACAGAACAAATGGCCGTGGAACACAATTATTCAACATAAATGTGTTTTACTAAACAAATTACATCCAATGAAGCTTGAAGCAAACTATTCAGAATTGCATTACATACATTAACGTTTCTGCAGAATATAGTATACGCCAGAATGTAATGATTTTTGAATGCATGGATTACCTGAATGGGCTACTACATTTGCCAAAATATACAACAGAATATGGCATGGAATACTGTATCCCATAAAGTAATGCACAACTTCCTGATGAATAAACTGCAAGTATCTTAATATTGTCCATGATTTTTATCAATATTTGACCAGACTATCGTGATTTACAACAAGAATCAGATAAAAATGCAAACTAACCCATTTTATTGTGCAAAAACTGAGTAGCACTTGTGGAAATGCGCATGCAGACAAGTGGGAATAAGGTTATTTTATAATAATGTCTCATATGTTAAAATCAAATATATAAAAAAATAAGAATAATATTATTACTAAAAAGAGAGAGCTGTAAGGCAGTAACCACTAGCAGACATCCATATTCAGATTAGTGGTTGATCAGTATACAGTTCATTTTTAAATTACTATCACTATCTTCAGTGATACTTCAGTGGCTGATTCCTAAAATTCATAAATGTGAAGGATAGGCCTAACGAATAGATTTCTAGATTAGATTATAGACCTTGTTGGTTGTATACTTGTATACCCTGCAGTACACTAGTATTCCATAGCTTCTGAATTGTAATTATACTCATACAGTGACTAGGACATGTGGGATGACTGTATGCATGTGTCTCAACTTGAGAAAGGTCTGAAGGATAAGCCACCTGCCTTATTAACAACACCTTAAAGATACCAGGACCTCTAGCTCCCCTCTACTCTATCCTCTATATGTTTCTCTCTCTTCGTCACACTCTTGGAGATACCCACAGAGACAGGGAACTGTGACATTGTCATACCTCTGACACATGCACGCACACAGAGGCCCAATTAGAGCTAAAGAGGTCTGCTGGCTTTACTGCAGGCAGCCACAACCCGCCTCTTCAGTCCAAAAATATTGCTGCCACTGCCCTCACACACACAAAACACATCATTCCTGCAGTGAACGTCAAGCCATCCGGAACAAGGTCAGCTGGCAATCTTCTCCAAAAATTACTACTGTAGATGTGCATACATATATAAAAAAAAGCATATATTAATTACAGCAAGTGCTTGTTATCAATATTACTGTGGCTCATATTGACAGTTAAGGAGTTGAACAATCCATTTTGTTCCAATCCACTATCACTTTTCATAAAATGGTCAGGAAGAAAATTCTCATACACTGAGGAAGCAACCTTGAGCCATAACTAGAAACCAGAATATCTCTTTTGACTTGGGACAGTAAGCAATACCCTAGCAACAACTCTAATCACCCTAGCAATCACACAGCAATGACATCACATAAAATATATAACATACATGAAATTACCCTGCACTTATAACAAACATGAAATTACCCGCAGCAGACGGTGCTGATACCTTAGCAGGCAGCACACCGACATATAATGCTGTTACGTTACGGGCGTCCCGAGTTTGAATCCCGGCTCGAGGACCTTTCCTGATCCCGCACCCTCTCTTTCTCCCACTTTGCTTCCTGCCTGCTCTACACTGTCCTATCTTTATAAAGACAAAAAAAAATGCCCAAAAAAATTACCTTTAGGAGATCTATACAGGTGGAGCTGGGGAAGGTGAAGGGTTTCTGCAAGCACTCTACAAACTGCTACAGAAAACACTGGTCAAATATTTGAATATTAAGCAGCAAGCTCATTGGCTGAAACCAATCAGCTGCACCATGTAGGTATATGTGATTACTGACAGATTGGGTTGAGGCCAATCTAGATCTGTTTTTATGACAGAACTTTGTATAGATGCAAGGAAAAATGTAGTTTATTATTTATATCTCACTCTATATCTCACACAAAAATTATTAAATGAAATAGAAGGAGAGGGGAAAGGAAGATGGAGAAAGCAAGATTAATAAAATCTCTATTAAACAGAAACTGCTTGTCCATACAGTACGCCCTTTATGCTACTTGCACTGATCCTTTCCTTATCCTTATTTCAGCATTTCCATCCATCTATAACAGCATAGCTCCTTACCGCCTCAGTGCTAATTCTGCTGCTCATTGCACCTCAGTGACCCCTTCAGCACTAATAGCTTCCCATGATCTGATATGATGTTAATTCTGCTGTCTATTGCACTTCTGTGACCCCTTCAAAGATAAAAAAGTTCCCAGGCAACATCTGCATAACTAAAGACAGTCTGATCAACCTGTCTGAGCCTTTTCCTGGTCTCTCCTTCATAATTATAAACAGTAAGGCACTATGGGGGGTCTGATGGACAATAGGGTTTCATGGTACGAGCGCAACTCTGTGCTGAGCCAAAATGACACCTTGCTACCCCTACGGAGCAGTGAATTGTAGGACATTTATCTCTGCTGTACTAATCAATCAAGTTAAATGAAGGCAGGAATAAATCAGACATCCAGCCAGGCACAGTCATTCATCAGGGTACAGATGAGTTGTCCTCTGAGAAATTAACTCTCACTCTCACACACAACACACGTATATGCTAACACACCAGTGGGGGAGTTACAATAAGAGATGGGTTTGACATGTGCATATGTGTGTGTGTGTGTGTGTGTGTGTGCTTGCATGTCTGGGGGAAAAAAGTGTGTGACGGTTTTAATTCTTTTGCACTTTGCTTTGGGCACATCATGCTCATCATAATAACTAATGTACGCTGGCTGCCACTGTTGACAAAAGCCATCGAACCAGCTTAAACTGGAGAGGCAGATTAACTGTATGTTCTATGGGGGCTTTTCAGATACATGCTAATCATTTCCAGGACATTCAGACAACAAAACTATTTCTGGAAAAAAACAAAAAAACATTTAAGCTGAAATGAAATGTTCAAAACCAATTCAAGAGATATTGGGCCAATGAATGGATAAATAAATTCAGAGGCATAGCACACCTGACAGGGGACATTCCTCAAATTTCCAAGTTCATCCACTTTTCGGGAAATTATTACTGTAATGTAGTTTATTTGTAAAAGGATTTGGAAAATCAGATTTTTTTAAATAAATACTTTCACTCAGCAATGATGCTTTTATTTGATCAAGAGAGACAGTACATTTGTAAAAATGTATAATGTTACAAAAGATTTATATTTAAAATAAATGTTGTTCTTTTGTATGGAAGCATATAGGTAGCGAAATTCAATTTAAAATGCAATATGCAAAATGGCAACGCAATATTCAAAATGGCATTGTATTTCTGTATTTAAATTTACATTTTCCATTACCCATAGGTGCAAAGTTTGGTGCAAAAGTAAAATGAAAATTAAATTATATAATTTACATTTGCCATTTCCAACAGTAGTCTTAATATGTAAATTGCATGCACATTTGAACGCTTTATAAGTTGCGAAATTAAAATGAAAATGTTTAACACAAATTGATTTGATATGTGTAACATGTCCAAGCAGAAATGGTAGCATAATGATCATTTAAATGCTATTTGTCCTAAATGCATTTAGACTAACAGTTAGAACACTTAGGATTGCATTTTCATCATGACGCCGTGGGATATTTGTAGCAAAATTCAATTTGAAAATGCATTCCGAGCTGACCACGCCCACCCTCCGTCAATCATTGCTTCAAGGCAGGGATTGGCGGAAGCGTGGTACGTTTGGATCGTTTGAAACATGGCGGCTCGAGATCTGATAAGATCGCTGAATTCACTGGCAGATGAAGTGGAGCGTGAACAGAGAAATATATGAAGCATATTCCATGCTAAAATCAAACGTTCGAACGACCGACCGATCGATCGATCGAACGTCTACCGAACGTCTTGAGCTTTGAGCGTCTTACACTGCGGGTGACCCACGTGACGCCAGC
>NW_015648723.1:63034-67156 GCF_001515625.1 Sinocyclocheilus rhinocerous | reverse complement strand
GCTCGAGATCTGATAAGATCGTTGAATTCACTGGCAGATGAAGTGGAGCGTGAACAGAGAAATATATGAAGCGTTCACCTCATAAGCGTTCTCCATGCTAAAATCAAACGTTCGAATGACCGACCGATCGAAAGTCTATCCGAACGTCTTGAGCTTTGAGCGTCTTACACTGCGGGTGACCCACGTGACGCCAGCGTCTTGAAATTAGCTGTTTTTTAAACATTTAAGGAGCCAAGCTGGTGTGTAAAGACTATAAATGGACATTGCAAGCATTACAATTTCCTGCATCCTGCTGTACTTCCCTGAATAAGTCTTTAAAGGTGTTGCAGGCTAATAAGTCGTTCTGAGTAATAAATTGAAAAAGCTCCCACCTGTATATGACTAAACAAAATAACATGTAGTTTACTTGAGCTTCTGTTATAAATGTGTTTATTAGAAACATTAATTTAAATTAATGAATTATACAAAAAATTGTTTTATTTATCATTATTGTAATGCTTGTAATGTCCATTTATAGTCTGGAATACTATGGCGTCCGAACGCCATACGCTTCATATATTTCTCTGTTCACGCTCCACTTCATCTGCCAGTGAATTCAACGATCTTATCAGATCTCCGGCCGCCATGTTTCAAACGATCCAAACGTAACACGCTTCCGCCAATCCCTGCCTTGAAGCAATGATTGACGGAGGGTTGGCGTGGTCAGCTCGGAATGCATTTTCAAATTGAATTTTGTTACAAATATCCCACGGCGTCATAGTTGGAAATGGCAAATGTAAATTATATAATTTAATTTTCATTTTACTTTTGCACCAAACTTTGCACGTATGGGTAATGGAAAATGTAAATTTAAATACAGAAATACAATGCCATTTTGAATATTGCGTTGCCATTTTCAATATTGCATTGCCATTTTGCATATTGCATTTTAAATTGAATTTCGCTACCTATATGCTTCCATACTTTTGAACTTTCTATTCATCGTAGAATTCTGGGGAAAACATACACACACACACACATAGAAATATTAAGCAGCAAAACTGTTTTCAACATTGATAATAACATGAAATATTTCATGAGCAATCAGCATATTAGAATGATTTCTGTCTTTTGACACTGAAATTCAGTTTTGCCATCCCAGGAATAAATTACATTTTTTTATCTATTTAAATAGAAAACAGTTATTTTAAACTGTACTTATATTTTACAGTATTACTGTATTATTGTATTCTTGATCAAATAAATGCAGCCTTGATGAGCATTGAGGAGTTCTGAACCAAAATTATGAATGGTAGTGTGCTTGTTTTAAACAAGAAATGAATTTATTAATAACTACATCATGTTAACTACTTTTTAAATATATTTTTAATTGTTAATTTGTCTTAATAATTATTGGATAATTATTATATTAAAAAGTCTTTGAGAAAATTATAATATTTAAAGGAGTTTGTTTTCAATCAATTAATTAATCAATAAATTATGTTGTGTAAATTAATGGCTTTAAGAACAACACCCGGTAAGAACAGTAGACTGAACAAACATGCAAACTGTAATCCTCCTATAGTTATAGTGCTCACTTTGCTGTTCAGTAAATAAGTTGGGGGAACATGTTGTAACCTAATTAATATTAATGAGTCATGAGTTGTCCCTCTACTTTTCAGAACATTCCTGACGACACCAATATTAATGAATGATTGAGAATAGGAAGAACTTAGCATCTAAGTACACACTGCCACTTATGCTTCTCAAATACCAATGTTCCTTTGATGCTGTAGAACCAAGCTGAACAGACTATGTGCCTACTTAGAGATCTAATCAGCGTCCTTTATTAAAATCAAAACATCTCATGAATATTTGTGCAACGCATTTCCATATTCTATGCATTTGTTCCACTGCAGGCGACAGGAGCCTGGAATACAACATTGTGTGACAATACATACCTCATCATAAGTGTACCGGTAGTCAGCTCTCTTTGATTTCAAATCCCACAGCACTACGATCCCAGACTCAAATCCTATTATGAGCTGAAAGAAGAAGAAAGATGTGGGGGGGGGCAAGAAAGGAAGGAAAATATGCTGTGAGTCTGTTGAACCTGACCTGTAAACTGATGAGAGTTCATGGAGGTGGTGACGTAAATCTGAAAGTAAATGATGTGTTTCATCAAATAAAACATTAAATAGCTGTTTGCGAAAATTCAAGTCCTTTTTTCTGATTGTTAATCCAAAACAAACCTTTCTTCATTCTCCAACAAAATCAATGAATCAGACAAAACATTCTGCTCAAAACATGGAAGAAATGTGCAAGTTGTTATCACCATAATCCAACTCTACATTTTTTATGAAAGAAATGGCTCACCAGAAAATGAAAACTCTATCATTTACCAGTCATTTACCCTCGTCATTTCAAACCTGTCTTTTTCTGTGAATTTTCTTCCTTTCAGACTTAAATTTTATCCTGTACTGCACAAAGTTACTGTATGACTTTTAAGATGCTTTAAGGTGTTTTTTTTAAGCTCTATAACTTCAGTCCTGAGTTGTAAATGCATGAGAATGAGTGGTCAGGAAATTCATCAAAATATCTTTTAAAAATTACATGTTTCCTGTAATCTGAGCTCAAAACCTCTTTGTTTTTAAAGATTCAGTGATAGTCTATGAATTGATAAAGTGTCAGAGTTCTGTCAGTCAAGAGGGAGGGACAATGTGTCTAAGGACTTTAAGACCCATTAAGAACTGAGTGGACCTGTTATGGATCGATGCCCTGTTCAGGGGCAGAAGTGGGAAGGGAGAGAGAGAGTGGATCATCACTGTAAAGGCGCCTATGAGGAGCTACCAGCTGCCAGAGAAAGAGACAGACAGTTTTGGGGCAAAACACCAGCAGGTGCGCACCGGTCTCTCTGCTCCCCTCTGACTGTGCGCTGGCAATTAGCGAAGGTAAAATGAATGTCTAAAAAGATGTATTTGGAAGTAGCTGGAGCATTTGTTCATCTCTTCATATCTCCTCGATCATTTGTTTTCAAAAACAACATAATTTGCTAACAAGCTGTGTGAGATTAGACCCAATTACTAAACTGTGCTGCACTGTAGGAAAGAAATGTCTTATGAGTTCAGAATGGAAAAAAACAAGAGCTTTGTGTGAAGTAAGGGAAATGAATTATTCATGTCAGGAAGTGTTGATTTGTTTTCATGTAGTTGTGTAGGCATCGCCTTACCTTGCCCTCATCCATAGGATTGTCACTAATGTGAACGACTGGGCCGGGGTGGGCCTTGGAGGACCTGTGAAAGAAAGACAGGTTTGGGATTGGTGTTAGGCGAGGAGACAGGATCGGGGATAATGAGAAATACAGTATGAAGACAGTGAGGAAAGGATCCTTGTGGATGTGTGTGTTTGACTGTGTGAGATAGAGAGAGACTACTGTTTAAAAGTTTGGGGCTGGTAAGATTTTTTTTAAAAGAAGTCTCAACCAGGCTGCATTTATTTTATCAAAAATACAGTAAAAACAGTAATATTGTGAAATATTATCTTTTAAATATTATATTTTAATTAATAATTTAAAAAAGACTTCCAACTTTTGAATTGTAGTGCATGTTGTAATTTATGTGGTGTGTTTATGAAAGTGATGAGTATGTTTCCCGGCATGCACCAGTTCAATTGGATAGTTCGGTATGCCATACAACTCATAACTAAAAACAAAGATTGTCATACAGATCCATTATCAAATTAAATTAATTTCCAAAATTAATAACTGTATATATAATAAATCATTTAATATTAATCTCTATTGGACGACAATTCCTTTCAACACACACCAACACTCAAATACACACTTATATATGACCCTCTAACTCTAGCACTTTCTATTGTATTTTAATTCTACTTTATCTATATTTATCTTCTTTTTTATATATATATAAAAAAAACACTAGCTTTCTATTTTTTCTATTCTATCTACTTGTTTTTCTTTGTGTGTGTGTGTGTGTGTGTGCATAAGATATATATATATATATATATATACACACCTTGCTACGTGTACTGCGTTAGGCTAACCGAGACTTGTCATTTGCACTTATATATTGTTGCTCTTTTGTTAGTTTTGACTGCTTTTATTGTCCTCATTTGTAAGTC
>NW_015648723.1:47959-62618 GCF_001515625.1 Sinocyclocheilus rhinocerous | reverse complement strand
GACAAAAGGTGTTTTACTGAGAAAAAACAAGATTTGTTTTTTAAAAAGCCTTTTTCCAAAAGGTACATCTGGAAAAGGGGGGGGGTCGTCTTATAATCAGGGTCGTCTTATATTCGGGACAATACGGTATTCCTAATACACAAACATCCCACAGATAACATAACACCCAAACACACAACCAAATATACTTAATGAAACATTAAAACATCTATCAGAGCAAATAAAACCATGATATATTCAATCAAGAGAGTTTTTCATAACGATTCAAATCCCCCAAAAGGTTTGATGGCATGAGTTTAGATACGAAGTCCAGCACTGGCTGGGACCATTGAGATTTATCACCACTAAAATGGGATTTTTCTCAGAAAAATATCTTCAACAATACATTACAAAATCCAAGAGTGGCCTAATGGTTAGAGTCGGACTCGTAACCCAAAGGTTGTGGGTTCGAGTCTCGTTCCGGCAGGGATTGTAGGCCCCGGGCGCCGCAGCATAAATGGCTGCCCACTGCTCCGGGTGTGTGTGTGTGCACTTTGGATGGGATAAATGCAGAGCACTAATTCCGAGTATGGGTCACCATACTTGGCCACATGTCACGTCACTTTCACACTTTTTTTGCTCAAAATGAAAGGGTTTTACATAATGCATCGAATAATTCATGACAGGCTCCTATAGAGGCATCTTATATTTGATGTTGTCCAACTGAAACCAACCTAATCTGAATTTTTCCATCCAGATACTTACTCCATTAGGCTTTTGAAATATGAAATGTATAAGTCTCCACTGACATTCAGACAGTCAGTTTCAACCTCAAGATTATTCACAGTTAAAATTTCATCAAATACATAAAAGAAGCTTTGAGATCTCCCCAGGACACAATGGTGTAAGCGAGAAATTTTACAAGACCACTACTGCCCACTCATTTGCAGCCAATGAATAATATGCCATCATTGCTTTAGTTAAGAAACAGCCCAATAGATCGGAAAGAGCAAAATGTTTCATTCTAATAAATACAGGCCTAATAAAAAGGCAGCATATACTGATACTCTCATTTACAGAACCCTTCTCTATTCATCACAAAACAAGCTGCCTTGCCATCAATAGGTGCTACTTCAGCTAGCAATATTGTGGACGCCCATAAGCCATTGATTGTACTGGCAGGAGTCTTATTCCTTTGTACCCTCTGACTACCCAGCAGGCCAACTGTGTTGTTGACGGCTCTCGGGCACAGCCTTAGACGCCTATAGTGGTGACAGCCGTGGCCTAGACAGGGGTCCTTCTCTCCCCTCCAGCTACATTCTGTTGAGCTACAGCGTGATGAGGAGAGACGGAGCCTTATACGTCTGTTACGGTGATGGAGGTTCGACAGACAGGGGTCCTGATCTGCGTCTGCGATGTGACTGACAGGAGCATGGGGAATAAAAATCTGTAACACAGGGCCCCTCACCTGCTCACCATTACAAATACTGTATATATTATTTTTCATGAAATATTGCAGTATTTATTATTTATTATCTGTGCAACCTTTTTTATGTGCCTCTGTAATCTTTAATCAAAATAATTTCCCCTCCCTCTTGCAACAAAATCTCGTCATCTCTGAGATCAACAATCCAACAATTTAATCAATCCCCTATGGATAAAATCCAGTCCTGCCCTTTTTTTACATAGTATTTCACTCTGATATACATCACATTGGTGAAGAAAAGACTATCACAACTTCTGTTCCAACTTTAAGGGTGTTTTCACATATAATTTCTTTAATGACTGCTTTATTTATCTTTTTTTATTTTACCTGTAGCATTTAAAATGTTTGGTTTTAGCTTAAATTAGTTTGAAAATGACTGAATTTAATTATCCCAAATTGTAAAGAGTTTTATTATCAGCCATTTATTGGATCAGGCCATTAAAAAGGACTTGTTTAAACATTAAACGTTAAAACATTAAAAGCAACATTAATTAATTGTGATACTGTATGTAGGTTATCATATTCTAATGACATACTGACATATTATCATTATCGTATTCTGTATCAATATTTGCTAAGAAATTCTCCTCAAAGATAAATGATATGCATTGTGACAAAATAATTCATTCAATAGATAAAAAGACAAAGTTCACAAAGGACAGGTTCACAAAAAATGGAGGTATTTCACTTCAAGCTTGAATTCCTTGTCACAAAATTTCCTTAGAGATTAGGGGGCATTATTAATCTCTTTCATTTTATTGCATTTTTTAAAAAATCCAGACAGTCCTAAAAATACACATATTAATTATTTAAGATAAAATGTAACCACAATGTTCATTTCAGGTCCTAATTTCACCACATTAATAGATATAAAACAGCATTTTGACAATTAAAAAAAAAAAAACTTATCTAAAGCCTCCATTTGTAAGTAGTAGTATTCATCTTATCTGTCTGATATGATAAAATGTTCAGTAATCTAGCTGAGAAGAAAAATGTAACCGATCCTCACCCGGCACAGTAACCAAATTCAGTTCATGAGGTCAACGAGTACATTTGGCACAAAATGAGCCCTGTTTAGTTAGAAGACAGAGAGTGAGCGGGAGAGAAAGAAAGGGAAGGAGGGAGCAGTAGTACCTCCACACTGAGGTCAAAGTGGCAAACGTGTTGATAGAGTGACGGATGTTAACTACTCCATTCCCTAGACCTCGAAATCCTAATTTACGCTCCCTCCTAACCCTCAACCCTTACTTTAGGAGAAACAGGCTGGTTTTAGAGAGCTGATCACCATGGCAACAAGAATAGAATGGGCAAAATCTCATTCTGTAACTGCCGCCCTCACTCTGCACTGTGTCTTATTCACTCAAGACACCTTATGATTACATAATTTCACCGTTTCACCTACATATACCCTCCTACCTACAATCCTTTTTTGAGGTCCAGAATAAACCTCTTATTCTCACACTTTCTCTCTGATTGTGAGGAGTGCATGTTGACTTGAAGTTTAATTTCCTGTCATTAGGAAAAACCACAGGGAAAGAGCAACACAGCACAGCATCCGCTTCCATCCCTACCAGCTGTGCGTGTGCACGTGTTCACGTGCGGAATCCAAGATGCAATTCGCTCACATTTTAAGTGAGTGCATCCTATTTGCTTTAAACAGAGACAATCTGTTTGTCCAGAGGGCATGTTGGCGTTTCCTTGCACCCAGTCTGTGCACCTGGGAACAGCTTAAAAATTACACCACCTGCTATTGTAACCCTTGTAACATGCCTCGATGTTCCCTTGACAATGTGGCATCACACCACTCCATTATGCCCACCTTTAATCCCCCGACAGCCCACATAGTCAAAGTGCCAACCTACATGCCCCCGTACTCTAAAACAACACTGTTCTACTGACACCTGCAGCAACAAACTGTTTTTCTCAATGTCTGGCATCATGCCTACATCACCCACCACCATGTTATCATGCCTACAGCAGAGTGGCATGCCAGATTTCTCTCTCTCAAACAGGCACAGACCATCTTGGTTAGCTGCTGTGGTGTAGCTACTGCTGTGAAGTGCATTCTGAGAGTGTGTTTATGGAGAAGGATGTTTATGTACACACTTGAATGGCACTGATTTTAAGACAATTTCCTTGTTTTTGAAGTATTATATATGTGGGATTAATTATGATAAGACATTAATCTAGCATGAAAAATAGCTAGTGATGCATCTCATGTGTTTAACCTTCTCAACTGTCATACATTTCAAAATGATGTCATGAATTTGATCATGTACAAATACAAATAATTTTAACTTACATATAATATTTAGAAAACATTGTTAAAATAAATAATGCTTAGCACTATACTTGCATGATATTCCCCCCATTACAAAACATGTATTATTCCTTAAAAATTGTGTCACTCAATAAATATTATTATTTGATGAATTAATCAACTTCAAACATTGAAACCTGCTATTTATTGCAATAAATAAATAAATAAATAAAAATGATCAAACAAGTACTGACCTTCAATTTATTGGAAAAATATATATTTTTAGATAGACAAATACATTATTTATTTTACATATTTACATTAAATTTTTACATTACATATTATTTTACATATTTTATTTTCTAAATGGTGTGTTTTTATGTAATATTTATGTAATGTTTATTCTAACGTATATTGCTAAAATATTGGTGTTAAATTGTATTTAGACATATATTTAGTATTTTGAAAACTAAGAGAAAACAAAACTGGCCACTGTTCACATTGTCCTTCAGAAATCATTCTATTATGCTGATTTGCTGATTATCAATATTTAAAACAGTTGAGTACATTTTTTTCAGGATTCTTTGATGAATAGAAAGATACAAAGATCAGCATTTATCTGAAATAAAAAGCTTTTGTAACATTATACACTATACCATTCAAAAGCTTGGAGTAAGTATAAATTTTTTATTTTTTTTTTGGGAGTCAGTATAATTTTTTTTGGGGGGGGGGGTTATAGAAATTAATACTTTTATTTAGCAAGGATGCTTGAAATTGATCAAAAGACATTTATAATGTTACAAAAGATTTCTATTTCAGATCAATGTTGTTCAACATAATAATAAAGGATTTTTGAGAAGTAAATCAGAATATTATAATGAGTTCTGAAGGATCATGTGACTGGAGTAATGATGATAAAAATTGAGCTGTGAAATCACAGAAATAAATTACATTTGAAAATATTTCCAAATAGAAAACAGTTATTTTAAATAGTAAAAATATTTCAAAATGTTACTGTTTTTGCTGTAACTTTTCACTGGTATGTTAGCCTATAGTTTGAAGTTAAAGATATTAATAATTAATAAGGTGAGTCTGAGATGTTTATTTATGTTTAATTATAATTATATTATAATTATCATTATAAATTATAAATTATGAATTAATTATTTGACAGTGATTTCACATTTCTTGTTTGTATGAAGGCTAAATACAAATAAAAGTTGAACATTAATTTATTTGTGCTTTTTTTTCTAAAAAATTAAATAGTTCTATAGGAAGAGGTTTCATAGACTTGGCAAATACATTTTTTATAAGTTTGTAGGTACAGACATTTGTTGTGGGTGTTCTTGGCAGTATTTATGAGGCTTTTTTAAATAGTGTTCATATCGATATCGGAATTATATCGTATCGACTGAAATTAAGAAATATATCGTGATATAAATTTCGGCCATATCGTCCAGCCCTACAGTAAAGCCACACTGATTTGCCCATTTAGTCTGTCACTACAGGTTCAACAGTAAAGGGCGGAGCAGCTCTTTCAACAATTGCCCTTCCTGTCGCAAGGGACACAACGTGTCTGTCTGCGAGTGTTCGTGTGCGTAAGTACTAAAACAAGAGGCAAGACAGGACATCTGTCTATACTAACACTGATCCGATCTGACACCTGTAAACACATATGTGTGTGTGCGTGTCTACACTGTCTGGGTCTCAAAGGCACTGCAGCCTTTTCAACGGGTCAGGGACGAAAACAAAACTGCTGACAAAATGTTAGAATGAATAATTGAAGAACTCGTGGTACCTACGGAGAAGAGCGATGGAGGGAGAGCAGGTGAATTGACAATTTAAAATGGCATTTGATTCAAATGATCGCTTAGTAACAAATAAAACATAAGGCTACAGGAACAATGACAGATGTGACATATATGATATATTACAAATCAGATTCCAGGTCTCAGTGAGATTACATTTCATTTCAAATGTGTGTGTGGCACTCACAGTTCAATGGCTTTGTTCCACATGATGGTATATCCTGAGAGGGTAAAGGACTCCACATTCACAATGTGGATGTTTCCTCGTTCCGAGCCGATGTACAGCCATTTACTTTGGAAGGGCAGATGACAGAACGTTATCCTGCAAAAGAGGAATGTAGAGAGAGTAAATTTGTTATTATTTGAAATTCACAAAAGAACAGAACCGCTCCCATACTCAAAAACACTTTACCCAGAAAGGTCTCATATGTCTCCATTGAAAATGTAATATAATTTCTTATCTTAATTATCTTTCTCATCTGAATTTCTAAGAAAAATTCAAAATGATATATCTTTTATTGCATTCTCCAAAGTCATATTAGGTTCTTTTTGTCTGAGGTCATTAGAAAAATTGTTTACAAATTTGGATCAACGCTGAATCTTGATCCAGCAGCCTGTATTCTAAGGATTCTCACACATCATACTTTAAATTATATGGTTTGGCTGCTCAAAAGTTGCTGCAAGATGTAGCATATTGCTGCAAAATGAATATTTGAGCAACCTCATATAAGAGCACAATGGATTAGATACACTGGAACTCATGCCCTTGAAGGTTTCTTTTGGAATATCAAACCATTTCAGTTCTATAAAATAGTGGGAAGGTAATGTGAGGTAGAAAGATGGACTCTGCAGTCATGCATGCATGGACTTAACTGAAATAGGAATTTTGTATTAAAGGGGTAATTTACAGCCGGCAAGATGGGGTTTTAATAAGCAGAAACTGCATATATAGAGAAAAAGGTGGTGAAAAAAGGTAGGAAAATTTTGACACCCATAATGCAATGTGCTTGATCAGACTTTCTATGAACAGGGACTTTTGCTGACAAATAAATGGTGATATCTTTGTGCAGGTAACACAGAAAAACACATTGTTTATTTACTTTACTTCCAATACAAAGCTGGTTGAAAATCAGTTAATCTTATGATGGTCTCTTTTAGTCACTTGTAAAGTACTTTACAGCACATAGTTTTAATAGTGACTTTAAATTTCCCCCTTATTACATTTTTTTTTGAGACCCCAGTGATCTCTAGTGTCTCTTTTAGAGTTTCAAAAGAGATGTCACAACCTGTGCCCAGATTTACCAAGATACCAAAGTCTGCAATTATACTGTGATTTCAATAAAACATATTTCTCCATTTTTAGTTCAAGACAAATTTACTAGAGATTTATTCAAATTTTATAGACTCTATGTCAACAATTGAATCAAATGTTTACTTCTCCTAAGCAAAGTAGGAAACACATCTGAGGCGGTTCATAACATTTCTGACTCCCTCAAGTCCCCATAACTATAAAAGATCAACCTTTGAGAAATAGCATTTTTTCTGTGGAAACTACGGGTAAGATAAGCAACACCGAAAGCTAGCACATGTAATATTTAGCACATTCAGAGACAGGATATTGACAGTCACATGCTGCATCAATGAACCACGCAATTTTCTTCCAACCAAATATGTTTGAATGTAATTTACGTCATTCTTGAGTATAAAAATGCTTAGTTTAGCTTGAGCTGCAGTTCTTCTTGCTCAACTCAAATGTACTTTTCTGTAAGTCCCAGAGGGATGAAAGTGCAAGAAACTCAGCTACTGGAGTCAAAGACTGGGCTTCTGTTTAATCACCACTAAAACTAAAACTGAAATATTACTCAGTTTAAGGTCTATTTAAAGTATTAGTTTTCCCAAACTCACATGCATCTTGATGAACAAGTGCTTTTTTAGAAAAGGTGGAGCATATGGAATGATTTTATGAACAAAAGGCTTGTTTGTTTTGGTGCTGTGCAAACGGCTTGCCTCTCACCCCTTTCACACTCCTTTTTCCCTGCAACACAAGTGCACACACACACCTGCCCCCAACACTTCACACCAGCACCTTGCAGCATCATGAATATATTCATGAGTGGAAGAGTGTTGAGAGAAATACCATGCATCAAACTCAACACACTTCTTTCCTGTCTATCAGACAGAAGCGCATGGAGAAGACACTGAAAGATGACACAAGTTGGACTGCTGACTGCTCTCTATTTTTCTCCTCCTTGAGAAAGGGCAAAAAGAAAGAAAAATGTAAGAGAAAACATAAGAGGCTTTCAAAGAAAACACACATGCAATGTTATTTAAAATCTAAGAATGAAAAACTCCAAACACAAACAGCTTTCAGAAGGCACTCATAAACACATAGTTTAAATATAGCTATACCCTACAGCTCTACACTTGTATCACAATTTACCTCAAACTATTAATTTAAATTAATCATTTATATTTTTATATTATACAATTATGCATATCTTGATATTTATGTCTACATTATGTCATCATCTCAGGCAAGTCAACATTTTGTCAAAAGCACTATCCATTTCTTTAATTGCAAAATGTTTAAGTGGAAAAAAGTTACTTATTTAGGTCCTTTCTGGTACCTTTTCCATAATTAGCTAATGATCCTTCTTTAATTCATTCATTAATTAGCACAGGAAAAAATGTATCACATCTATCACTTCACTGTGAGTGTGCGTGTCATGTAACAGAGAATTTAACATGACATCTGCACATCTACTCCAGGATGACTAGGCAAGATTTATGTACCACATCAAAACACACATTTCACTCCATTCACTTGTATTGTTTTTATACTGAGCTAATGATATTTTGTATCCTCTAAAAAATCTGTATTTTTTATTTTTCATTAAGAAATTGCTGCTCCCTGCCACGTATGTAGTTTTTACTATAATGAACCTTTTGTAGCGTCTGGACCAATCAAACACACAATTTTTCATTTGATTTAACAAATCAGTTATTCATTAAATTAACAAATCGTCACAGTCCCCTCACCCAATAAACTGGGTGCCATGACTTTTCCATTCACCAAGATTCTCTGACTCAAACTGGTTCTTTTTCATCAACCAACTTCAGCAAAGATCAACTTGAACCTTCAGATTGCATCAAACCTCTCTTTCAGACAGACGAGACGTGCAAGTATCAACTTAGTCTTATCATATGTCGGCGAAACCTGAGCCATACAGGTTTTCTCCCACCTTTTTTCTTTTTGTTTAGAAGAACCAGACACAATCACATTCACAAATATCAACAGCCCTCCACGTGTGAGAGTGAGGTGTGCATTTGTTCAGATGGCTTTTCTGTGACTGTGTGATAATGAGCTAAATGAGTGTATTAGCATGACAGACGGATGCCCTGCACTCCTGACATTTGGCTTGCTCTTTACTGAGCCTTCGTCCTGCAGGGACACACACACATACAAGCAAAGAGCAAATCCATTCAGGAACAGCCTTAAAAACCTGCCAACCTCCCTGATCATTCGTTATGTTACAGCACCAGGATGGCATCTATAAAACATTGTGTCTGTAGGTCATAACGGCTTCAAAAACGTAAACGTTGCCTTTAATTGGCATCATATGGGAAAATTCATTTTACAGCTCTGAATGATTGAGACACCGGGCTCACTGAACAAATACAAGAAGATTCATAATCAACGACAATGTGTTGCTTCAGGCAAGCCAACCATATAAAACACACAACTGACCAGCTGCACATGTACAACATGGAGGAAAGAATCTGCTTTGAATGAGCTCTAATTCATTTCCTCCTGTAAACGTTTGTAAGAACAAATGTGCAGCGTTTAAATCAGTTGAATTTTTGTTTTTCTTATGCGTCAGAGTGGCTTGAGTGCAGCAAAAGCATTTGAAGTCAACACAGTCTAATATCTTTTTCCTCCAAAATGCTTTAATTTGCAACCTAGAGAGCATTTTCAGGGAGCACTTTTAACGTCTATGCCAGGAAAGAGCATTTTTTAACAGGCTGTTCCTCTCTCATCCCTCTCTGGTTGTTGTAACATCTTCCGACAGCTTCCTGTCAGAACGTCAGCTTCTGTGATGCCCACGGTGTCCTGACAGGAGGTCCAACTATGCTCCTCCCAAAAATATACTTTCCAAAAGAAGCATCCTTCAACATCACAGCCCACAAGCCTTTTGTGGGCCGATTCTTGTTCTTGATCCGTAAAGTTGCAAAGACTAAAGTAACCAACCCAAAGAGATATTCTTTATAAAAGTTAAGACTCGTCCACGCCCTCTTAAACGCCTCATTTAAACATGCCCCCACATGTCTACGTCACTGTGTTGGAAGATTTACATAACACCACCCAAATGTTTACGCAAAGAAAGAAGGTGTAACTTTTATTCTCGCTGTAGTATTGTTGCCGTTGCTGCTGCCGCCATGTCATGGAAACACTGTGTGTTTCCAAAATATGGTAAGGGGCATAACATTTACGTCACACGTTTGAGGTATTCGGCCAATCACAACGCACTTGACAGCCGGCCAATCAGAGCACACCTCACTTTTCGGAACGATGAGCTTTGTAAAAATCGACGTATTTCAGTAAGGCGGGGCAGAGAGGAGCAACAATAATGTACGGTATGTGGAAAATAATGTTTTTTGAACGTTAAACTGCGTAAACACATTGCATTACACCAAATACACAAATTAATGTTATTTTTAGCATTGTCATATGACCCCTTTAAGAGTGATGTAAACTCTTTCCCCGCCAAACACGGAATTTTCCGTTATTCATGAGACAACGCTTCCCTGCCAAAGACGGAATTTTCTGGGTTTCCGTGTTTTCACTGTAATACACTATATGTTATACGCACTGTTATACGTTAAATAAATAAACAAATATGCTAGGGGGTGCTATTACACATCTCCTGAATGAGTCTAGATAAGTGACGATCAAAAACACAGACCAGGAAGACGCAGAAACGAGCGATATCTTATGTAAGCATATGCATATAAAAAAATAATGCAATCATCAACACTAACCGCATATAAATGAAAACTGCTATAAATGTTACAGAGTGAAATGTCAGTCCAGAAAGTGGTAAAGGCCTGTGCAAGCTTTAGGAGTACTGATGGAAGCCATCTACTGCATCTTTACTTGGATAATATTACTGAATATGATCCAGATGTAGTATTTGATAAAAATGCGACTATCTCAGCTTTTTGCTCAAAATTTAGCTTTTTTATGAAACCTACCTACATTCAAGTGTTGATAAAAACAATGCTTGAAGCAAGAATAAAACAGATTTTTTTTGTTTGAAAGTAGAGAGTCTGATCTTTATTTTGATGTTTTGCATGTTCAAATATTCATACAACAAAATATTCTGGGGGCCATGAAATTTTTGTGAAAATCAACTTTTCTAACTTTTTTTGGCAACTTCTTTCAAAAACGCTGGCGGGGAAAGAATTAATAGAAAAGTAGTAAATTTCAAAATTTACCGAACAAGTTCTGTCATTCAGAATTTCCTTTCAGAACAAGTTACTTTTTACATTTTATTTAAATTTTTTCAAATACATAATAATATTAATATAATTACATAAAATTATATAAATAATTCTAAATTATATAAATCATATAATATAAAATAAAATTATATAAAATGACATAAAATTATAGAAAATAATTCTACATATATAAAATAATATCGCTCAGAAATGCAAGTAAAATGTGTTCTCAATGCCAATTCATGTTAACTTTACAGCTCATCACAGAGACATTTTGTTTGCAATTGGGGGCACAGCCGCCCTATTGCAGCCTCAGGGGTGAGGCAGGTAGCAAAGGGAAACACTTTCTAAATGGCAGGCACACAGACACATCAGTCCTATACCTATGACCCCTGCCTGTACTTTCTGAGGCAGATACACACGTGCAGAGACCCGCACACACAAACACACAGTTATGTGGTAAAAACTTGTTCGACCCTGAAAGCCGCTGTTGGCGAGTTGTCACTCTCATCAACAGAAGCAGTGCAGATTATAAGTGAAGGGCTGCCTCATCTCTTATCAGAGTCAACAGCTGTCCAAACTGAATCAGAAGGTTACAACCTTCCTGCACTGATCTATAGCTATGAGTGTGATTAAAGGTCTCACACATTCTTCAATTCTTGCCACAGAGATACAACGCTGATTGAAGTGTCCTTAGTATGAACACATGTCACCGTTGAGGATACTGTTTCAAATAAGTAACTTTTTTGCTTTTAAAGGAGACATATAACGGAGAACTGGATGAAATAAAACAGCGTGATATGCAATGTAAATGTACTCTGTCTTTCACAACTCGCCTTCTAATCTACTAAACTATAAAAAAATACTGTACGTCATCAGGAAATCTGCCTGTTTTTAACACTGTGTATAACCAAGCACAATGCAATAAGCTTTACCACATTTGATGGTCATTAAAAGGGATAGTTCACCCCCCAAAAAATATTTGGAACATAAAAGTCAACATTTAACATGTTCCACAGAAGACAAAGTCATACAGGTTTGGAACGACATTAGGGTGAATAAATGACAGAATTTTCTGTTTTGGGTGAACTATTAATAAATTAAATTATGACTAATAGTGCAGGAAACCTTGATTTGATGTAAAAACTGAATAAATAAATAAACTGCTTCTAAAAAAGTAAAATAGGGCTTCTGTCTGCATTAGTTAAAATTTTCTCTTTTACCACTACTGTTTGCAAACATGACTGCACATGTTGACTCGCCTCCCTGTGCAACCAACAGAGAATGACTGTTGTGTTCTGGACTGCACCTGGGTACCAACAGTGAGAGAGCAAGTGGAAGTCAACTGGAATAATAAGGGAGTGAAAGAGAGAAACAGAGGTATCAGATGTGAGTGTGGGCCCACAGAAAAACCAACATCAGCTCTGCCACACACACGCGTGCGGTCATGTATCGCTAACACTGATCAGCTGTCTACATGCACACACACGCTCAGAGCAAGTGTAGATTAAATGACCGTGGCTGACCTCTCCTTGTTGAACTTGAGTGAGTGCAGCACAGCTGGTCTCTTCTGTCGCAGGTTCCACAAGTGAATACTATCATCAGCCAAAGCACTAACCAGCGCCCCCTACGAGACAGAACAAAGAAAGACATACCATTTATACAACCATTGGAATAAAGCCTTATGAAACACAACCATTTTTAAGTTGGGGGTCTGTAAGTTTTAATTGATTGAAAGTGACAGTAAAGGCATTTATAATGTTACAAATAAATAAACACAAATAAATTCAAATAAACTCTGGTTCTTTTCATACAAAGTATCCTGAAAAAACAAAAATATTTAACAGAACAACTGTTTTCCACATTGATAATAATAATAATAAGACTAAATGTTTCTTGAGCAACAAATCAGCATATTAGAAGTTTATTTTAAGGATCATGTGACACTGAAGACTGGAGTAATAAATTACATTTAAAAAAAATATTAAAATAAAAAATGGTTCTTTTTAAATTGTAATAGTATTTCACAATATTACTGCATTTATTGCATTTTTAATCAAGTAAATGCAGCCTTGGTAAGCATGAGACACTTTCAAAAACATTAAAAAATCTTATACATCTCAAACTTTTGTACAGTATGTTTACATTATCAAAACCAAGACACAATGTCAAATTACATACATCTCTATTTTTCAAACTTTTTTACATTGCTTAAAAAATGTGGTTATTATTGCACTGGCAGGGTAATAAGCCAAACACAATAATGTGGAGGCACTGCTTCCATTACCCTCCTCACATACTGGAACTGAATTTTAATGAAAACACAATAAATTTTGTCCCTCTGAAACTTTATTTACTTGATGTTGCTGTTTGACAGTTTTACTTAAAAACAACAAATTCTATGTGTGTGTATTTAACATCATTCTATCTCATATTACATATATATTACTTTGTTACACTTTTGTACAGTTGATTATCATTCAGATTTTTGTTGGAGGCACTGCCTCTCCTACCTGCTTGGAAAAAAAGCCCCTGACATATACCATACACTGGTAGAGATAACCTATTCATTCTGCAACATTTCTGGAGGGCTGGAAGATTCGAGATACAGTGGTGGGTGGTGAATGTATGTGTGTGAGAGAGAGACAGAACTGAGTGGAAAAATAAATCGAAAGAGAGACAGTGTGGGTGGGACAGACAGAAGGGATGGAGGAGGGATGCTACCACAAAATATCTCCTTTTCATCTGGCATACTCAGACCAAATACACACAGACGCTGCCTTTCCTCTGGTTATAGAGGCTGAATATAAAACAGACAAGAGTCTGTGCTTTGTCCCAGGTGTGTGTGTCTGTCTGTCTGTCTGTCTGTCTGTCTCTGCTTGGTCTGTTGAGCCCCAAACAAACACATACACACTGAGACTGAAAGTGCATACACACAAACATGCACTAATGAATGTGCGAAGGAACTCAAAATAACATACTAGCTAAAAATAAAAGCTTATGAAGCCCAGCCATCTCTCACCTAAAAGAGGACTATCATACAGCAAAAACAGTATTTTTGAAGGGTTAGTTCACCCAAAAATGAAAATTAGCTTGTGTTTTACTTACCCTCGAAGCATCCTAGGTGTATATGACTTTCTTCTTTCAGACGAATCCAGTCGGAGTTATATTAAAAATTGTCCTGGCTATTCCAAGCTCTATCATTGCAGTCAGCGGGTGTTGCAGTTGAACAGTCCACAAGTCGTCAAATAAAGCTCGCGCATTCATAATAAAACGTGCCACAGATGGCTCCGGGGGATGAATAAAGGCCCCCTGTAGCAAATCCATGAGTTTTTGTAAGAAAAATATCCATATTTCAAACGTAATAAACACTTTTCTCTCACTTCCGTTATCTGTCATACGCAAATCCGTTCCGGCGGAAGGCGTATGACGTATGCGCAGCGTGCGCTCCTCTGAGATATGCTAGTCTCGCGAGTTTGTTTAATAGGAGCAAAGGAAGCAAAGTTTCCTTACTTTAGCAAAGGAAAACCAGTCTCCTCTTGGTTTATATCGAAATCCTCCAACTTCTTTGCAAGCAAATCCTCGGTTTGTACTTCTAATTCGTGACCAGCGTTTTGTTTTGTT
>NW_015648723.1:30337-47949 GCF_001515625.1 Sinocyclocheilus rhinocerous | reverse complement strand
AGGAAAACCAGTCTCCTCTTGGTTTATATCGAAATCCTCCAACATTTTTCTTTGCAAATCTTCGGTTTGTACTTCTAATTCGTGACCGGCATTTTGTTTTGTTCTCTTTCCGCATTCGTCACTAATCACGCAACGCCGCACGTCTTTCATCATCCGCAGGAACTGCTTCAGTGTATGACAGTCAGCGGAAGTGAGAGAAAAGTGTTTATTACGTTTGAAATATGAATATTTTTCTTACAAAAACTCATGGATTTGCTACAGGGGGGCTTTATTCATCCCCCGGAGCCGTCTGCGGCAAGTTTTATTATGAATGCGCAAGCTTTATTTGACACGACTTGTGGACTGTTCAACTGCAACACCCGCTGACTGCAATGATAGCGCTTGGAATAGCCAGGACAATTTTTTATATAACTCCGACTGGATTCGTCTGAAAGAAGAAAGTCATATACACCTAGGATGCTTCGAGGGTAAGTAAAACACAAGCTAATTTTCATTTTTGGGTGAACTAACCCTTTAATCACTGAATTTGAAAAACATTCTTACGTTCTTATTCTTAGTCTAAATATATCTGTACATATTATTTACAAAATCATTCCAAATAAAGAAAAAAACTTTTTTAAATATAAGAACATTTACAGTTACATCAATTTTATCAGAAATTAATAAGACCAATAATATTAATAAGAAAATTAATAAGAAAGCAAGTGAGTAAATGATTTAATTCACTATTTATATCAAATAGCTAAAATAAATAAAACAAACTAATGGTAATTTTATATGTTTTATATGCCTGTTTTAACTTTTAACATGATTACATTTTGGAATTTTCCAAACAGCTTCTTTATGCACCAAGAGCTTGTAACACTTCAAAGAGAAAGGAAAAATTGAAATCGCATCATATGACCCCTTTAAGGTCTAATGTCAAGCAATCATCTTGAATGTAGTTCTATTATTATTTCACATGATGCTACTAATAGATCATGGTACTACTAACGCAGAGGTCATGGTTTGATTCCCAGGGAATGCAAATACAGAAAAAAACACATTTTGAATGCACTTTCAAGTCACTTTGGATAAAAGCATCTGCCATCCAAGTGGTCTTAAAAAAGATGTACAAAAAATACCATGTTCATGTCAGAAATAACTTTCTGATGACTGCTGAGAAGTCCGTTCAAAATGACCAACTAATTTCAAGATGTTTATTATATGTGACCCTGGACCACAAAACCAGTCATAAGGGTCAATTTTTCAAAATTGAGATTTATACATCATCTGAAAGCTGAATACATAAGCTTTCCATTGATGTATGGTTTGTTAGTATAGGACAATATATGGCTGAGATACAACTATATGAAAATCTGGAATCTGAGGGTGCAAAAAAATAAAAATATTGAGAAAATCGCCTTTAAAGTTGATCAAATTAAGTTCTTAGCAATGCATATCACTATTGAAAAATTAAGTTTTAATACATTTACTGTAGGAAATTTACAAATATCTTTATGGAACATGATCTTTACTTAATATCCTAATGATTTTTGGCATAAAAGAAAAATCAATAATTTTGACCCATACAATGTATTTTTGTCTATTGCTACAAATATACCCGACTTAAGACTGGTTTTGTGATCCAGGGTCACACACACACACACTTCAAACACATTCCAAAGAGATGTAAATGACCCCCCGTGCCAGGCACCAACGGCCTGGCTGACCAGCAAACGACCCCCATGCTCACCATACACATAACACACACACATAAAGACTTTTTCTTTATTTAGACTATAATTAATCAGTTACAAATGTATATGGTATATGCTCTCCAGACCGGCCATAAACATGCAAATGGGCCATAAAGGGAGACAAAGAAAACTTCTCCCACTCAAAAATACACGCCTGGTATTGGCTATTCCACCCAAAAGATGGGTGTGGATAGGAACTATCAAAAGTCATTAACTCAGAACAATCTTTGCTCAGAAACCCTTTTTCTTGAGACGGACACTCTCCAAGACTCCTCAAAACTCTCCTCTTGATTTTTAAGCCCCTTTTTAAGGTGATTTTTGATTCTTTGATGATTCTCATTAGGTTGTGGTTAATTGATGTGAAATACTGCCAATCTTTTGTTCCTCTCTCTCTTTCCTTACTTTCCTTCATTCTGTATATATGTGTTTTGCTTAGTTTAGTTATACATTAGCTATAGTTTCATTTATTATATCCCTTATATTCACAATTGATTGCCTCTGTGTGCTGCTCACAATTCGGAGTCACTGAATGTTGATCCCTTGCTACATGCTAAATTACTGCTAGTACTGCAAAAAGTAGGAAAGCTACTGTTCCTTGGCCAGGAAAATAATCTTTCCTTGAATTGATAAATGATTATATTGTCTGCTCGGTGGATGGACAGATCAAATAATTGTAATACTGATTCTGCTACAGTTAATTCTAAGATCTAATCTAAATATTTATTATTAATTATAACCAGTTATAGTTACTTATAAATATTTCCCTTTTGAGCTAATTTGCTATACATCTAATATCTTTTTTATATTGCACAATAGAAATATGTTGATTAAAATGAAATATACGCAAAGAGAAAAGCACTCAAATGTTCTATCTTCAACCAACCAAAGATCAACATTCAAAACAAATCAAGATGCACTTAAAATTAATTCAAGAAGAAAAGTCTTTATAAATAGCCAAATATTCCCGTGAACGTAGGGTGAACTAATCGTTTTGACTTCAAGGAGCACAATCTACAAGGTGGCTTAGTGTAAGAGATCCCTGTGGTCTTGACTGTGGGCAACACTCTGGGGAGGAAATGGTAATATCAGCTTCCTCTGTAGGATCCCTCCAGGCCCACTCTGGAGGACAAGAGGGTTTGTGGCAGCAAAGGCTCTGGGTTAAGGGATCATCTAAGCCTCTTGAGGCTTCATCCTGGATTATTTAAACTGCCTCTTGGAGCTCCATGGGAATAGGCTCTTAGCATAAGTTTGAGCAGGACCCAGAAAGAGGGGAAAAAAACATAAAACACTCACTTCATTTATGAGAAACTGTAGCTGGATGACGGCTGCTCCGCTCTCGTGCTGACAGTAACACTCCACACCGGGTCGGCCGAATCTGAAAGGGTTCTGAGTCAAGGAGAGAATCGGGAAAATCAAGGCTAACAAGATCAGGGCACTTTTGGGTCAAAATCTGAACATGCCACTTATTGTTTCAGCATTTTATCATAATTTTCAGGCAGTGTTCCAGTAAATGCATGTCAGTCATTGTTCACCCTCTGTGGACATACAAGTTAATTACCTCTGCCAATCTCTCTGGCATGGCTGCTAGCAATGAAGTCTGTCAGTCACTGTCAAATCTGCTCTATGAAAGCCGGTAATAAAACACAACAGCTTACTTTATAAACATTATTGTTGTTTTGACAACATTTTCCAATGTCACAGACAGGCTCTCCCTGTCTGAAGAGTCTGAAAAGACTCAAAAAGTAAAAGGTCCTGATTTACTAGAGCCCAAATCAAGTGTACTAATATTAATACCATATTCTCACTTGTGGCTAAATATGGAATATATATTGATAAAAGTATGATATTACATATTTATATAAATAAGGAATATAATAGTAAGAACAACAACAATATACAGCCTAATTATATAAGTATGTTATCATGTTTTTATCATTTCATTGTGAATTCTAAACCATAGTTTAGGGAATAAAACACTTATGGAGTGGTCAATTACTGTTACTTGTTAAAAAGGAACCACTAACATCATAAATCATTAATAATAAAAACCTGAATCACATAAAAGCATGCATCATGTATATTCAAGCATCCTCTACTTTCATAAAAGACTGATCGAGTTAATATTAATGACTTCAAAAAAGTTATTTTAATTAAATGGCAAAAAGTTGGGGAAGAGTATGCAATTTCTCAGCAGGCTCATTGGACGCCTGGCACGTGGTGTGTGAATGTGTGTGTCTGTGTTTGTGCTATAGAGATAGAATTTGATGATAACCTCTACTGGGAACTGCACACACTCATATTTCCACAGCATGGAGAGAGAGAAAGAGAAATGAAGGGAGGAGAGAGCAAGATGTGAATATGCGTATATGCAATCAGGGTGGTGGAAAGAGGGAGGGAAGAACAATTAAAACAGATTAAAAGAGTGATCACTAGAGCTCAAATTGTTGGCACAGAGACAAGATGCAAACAGCAATACACAAGCATGCATAAAAAAAACGTGTAATGGAGTCTCACACTCAGGAGGATTATGAACACAGATGCATGTCTGATGTTTGTATGCGAGTATTATGAGAGAAATGTGAATTATTAATATCACATATTTAAATTATAAATATAAACCGTAGATTTTATCATCAATATATATCTAGAATGACACTTTTTTTAGCTGCATTTTGTGCAGACTGAGCAGCCTTCATTCATCACCTAGAGGAAGCCAGAACAGTCATTCAGTGGCTCATCCCGTCTATCCATCACAGGCACTTTGAAGTGACAGGGATGGAAGATACTGGAGGAAACTGTGCATGTCGATAAGGACACGCCTTGAATCCTCATACATCCTCTGATCACCTGTAGTCGCCCGCTTTGGACCCTCATCATGTAAAGAGGAAACACACACAGTGGTCGGCTGATATGGTGAGGACAGGGGCAATCGGTATGGGTCAAACTAAGAAAAAAGACAGATACAAAATACTAGCAAAAATACTAATGAGAGAGACCATCACTGCATAAATGACAGCACAGATAAAAAAAAAAAAAAGCCCAAAACTCCCTGACATCACAAACATGTTGACAAGAGGGCAAAGCAGTAGAGAAAGCGTGAAAGGGAATGCTGGGAAGAGAAAAACACTGCTGACTCTATGCCCACACGCAATAAAGTCCAGTGGGCTGTTCATGGCTATAAAGAAATCACCCATTAAATCTTTTCACAAACAGCAATGAGCAGCCTAAGATGTTGCCATTACTAGACAGTAACCATGCATTTAATGTATTAATTATGGCTCTGTTCCAAAACCTATTAAGCTGTCTGCCTCATTTTAAGGCATCGTAGACACAAAAGCAGTTCCACTGACTAGATTATATCAACTTCTAAAACTCGCTTTGACCAAATGCAAAAGGCTTGACATATTGGTATCTTTTATAACACTTAGCAAAAAGGGCAGATGAAGTTAGATAAACATTGATTAGAAACTTATATTTCACTCTATACTAAAAAGTATTGATAAAAACAGTTCAGGGTCATTAAAAATTAATCTCTTTGTATTTATCTTACCAACATGCTAACATCAAAATCTATTAAAATCAATAGTGAAATGAGCCTCATTTTTCATTTCTGTAAGAATGCTATCTTAGAAGGCCGCTTACTAGGTTTTGGAACAGAGCTAATGTCAGTGTGGCTATATCAAAGACATTAAGTCAGTCAAAAGTAGGCTAAAGGAGGGAGAGAGAAAAAAAGCAGGAAGAAAAAGAAGGCCGCCTACGGGGTCAATAGTGACGTTTATTCTGTTCTGACGTCAGGAGTGTCCAGTCATGCTTTACCCTAAGAGAGACAAGACAACACACAAACACATGAATATGCACATAGAGAGCTAACATGTTACAGTGAGCTCCAGTGATGCTACCAACTGTGTAAGAAACACAAGCATACTCTCTCTTTCACTCCCATGCTCCTGGGAATGATTAATTTGTCTAATACGCTTTCTAAATAAATAAACTCCAGAGGCACGTTTGATTTATTGGGGACCCAAACAATTAAAGTTGCAAGCACTGTGGCTGTCGCTGCAACAAACTGCCTTCACCTTGAGCATGCTTCAGTGCACATACGCTCTCAAACAAGCCACTCTGCAGATACACTTGACACGCAGCGTGCTCTATTAAAACATCCTATACTCAGCACCACTGTAATCAGCTAACATGCAACCGGGGATGATTCATTTTAATGCACTTACTAATGTTTCGCTGTTTTTCCAGCGAAAGCAGCCCTGTCTTGAGAAATTTGCATACGGGGACATTTTTTCTCCACAATCTTGGCTTCCTTTCATGTTATATCTTAGCAGCTTTTATGTGTTGAATCAAGCATGATAGCTTGCGCTTTACAGCCATGATTTTCACATAACATTTCAACACTGCTGAAAAAGATGCACACAATGTGGTTTAAATAAACTGACCAAGAGACCAACACAACTGTAAATCACACATTCTTTGTGTCTATGCAAAAGACAAACAGACGAAACAAATCAACAAACGACAAACAGACAGAACGATAGATAGAATGACAACAGATGGACAGACATAAATGGACAGACAGACGAAAGACAGAACTACAGACAGACGGACTGATAGACATAAACCAACATACAGAGAGACAGACACATACGACAGACAGATAGCTATTTTTGTTTATATGATCATCTCATAAAGAAACATTCAAACAGTAAGAAGTATACAGGAGGACTCACAAATGAAAGAAAGTGCTATGTGCATCATTAAAAGCCTCTCTCCCTGTAGGTGGGTGTGATTGATTCCTGGAGATTGGCCAGAGAGTATTAATGACCCTGTTCTTCAAGCTAAATTTAGATCTAGTGTTCACCACTCACAGAGGATGATGTAGACTCTCTAAAACACACACACACAAATGTAAGAGCTAAGAAGCTGCAAAGGCAAGAGAACAGCGAAGAGAGGGAAAGGGGAAATGAAAAGCTAGTAGATTCTCTTGTTGCCAGAGGCCAAAAGAAAAAATATATAGTGCAAAGTAGAAGCAGGACACTCTTTAAACTTTCTTAAGGGCTTTCCAAAATTTGAAAGTGAAACCTTCTTAGTTGTTTGCCAATGAGTTATATAAGCTGAATCAGTTAATTAAAGTCTCTATCATCTTTAAACTTTCTTAAGGGCTTTCCAAAATTTGAAAGTGAAACCTTTTTTCAACAAATCATATTAACTACCATTTGCAAAGATAATGCCTCAGTTCAAATCTCAAAACTAGGTTATACAGCTTTAGGACTTTGCTATAGGACATTGATACAGCTCAAAGTGCTTCATCTCATTCGTATGAGTCTGTAAAATGTCTTCTGACTGTATCTCTCCTATCAAATGTGCTTTGTGTTTAAGATGAATAGATGAAGACATAATCGATGAGATTATGAGAGAGAAGCACACTGGGTATTGTGAATGAAACAGGATATTGCTACCCATGGGGAGCAACAAAAGACACTCTAAACATCAAATCAATCAACATTTAAACATTCGGTGAGACTGTGAACTGCTTATGGTGCTGTGTCTGATACCCTATGAGAAGTCTCAAATTCACACAAGTCATTATGGCTGTTGAATAAATGTTTTGATACAAGGTGTCCTATTAAAACGCATGGCCCCATGAAGGAAGACTAGACTAGCGACCGCAATGCATTAGTCCAGAACACTTCTGTCAGGTTTTCAAAGAAAAGGCAGAAATGAAACATACATAAGCCCATTTGCACTTAATGTAAGGAGGAGTGGAAAGAGGATTATAAGTAGAGGATATTGAAATGTGCTAATATTTTACACACCCCAAATGTCATTCACTGTTCAGGATATATGTTATGCAGTACATTAAAGCTAAAAAAAGAGTTACATATTTAAAAAGCTACTTTAAATGATAAAACTAGTCAATGGTAACATTCATAATTTCATCAGAGCCATATATCTCTAGGCTTCTGATTGAAGAAACAATCTTAATTAGGTTGACAGCATCAAACTTTAAAGGATAAGTTATTACCCCTATCCAATATCCAAGTTACTAAAGTACATTTTTAAAGCTAAAACATTATTTATAATGAAGCCATTTTTTCTGGGTTTTTGAATGAATTAATCTTAACTACAATACCAAATTTAAATAGATAAATTAATACTACCTTTAAAAAATGGGCTCAAAAACAGTAATGAACAGCAGCCTGAAATGAATGACCTGATTCACTAGAATTAATCAGATTTTCTAACTCTACTCTAGAGATAATAATTTAAGAGAATATGGACGCTCAACAGTAAAGCTGCCTACACAAAATGTGGCATTAAAAAAAAACACCACTACTTGTTGGAAAAAGTAACTGGTTACTAGAAAAAAAAACGACACAATTTTAAAAACACTGTCATGCTGCTAAAAATGTGGTTAGAAGTGTTGCTTTGGTAAGATTCTCCGCAACACTGAAATGTCCACACAGACAAAAGCTCATGATTTTTGGCAGGACAATCTACTCTGACTTCAACAAGGTCATGGCGCAATGCACTCACAATAAAGATGGGTAATATTTAGCTTTTAATTTAACAAATGGAGAGCCAACTCCCATTGAGAGACTTTACTATGCGTTTTCCCCTGAATTTCCTTCTAACGCTACAGCAAAATCAACTTATCTGTCCAAGGACACCATATAGCACACACACAGTCAAGAATTCCAACACTGGAGCAATTCCCAGGGCATAATGCCGATAAGCCAGCCATTAAACAGATGGAAAAGAAGGAGGGGGGAAAAAAGAAGAGAAGGTGAGTACGAAAGACAGAGGGAGAGACAAATGGGGAGATGGAAGAGATAGATGGAAACAGTGATGGAGGGAGGGGAGTTAATGAGAGGGAGAAAGAGGGAAGAGAATAAATGAAGAAACGATAACAGAAGATAGAAGAGCAGGTATAAGAACAGAATGTCCTTAAGTGATGGAAGGGAAAAAACATTCTGTTCCGGCCGCTGAGGATTTAAGCAAGTTTTGAATTTGCCTCTTTGTTTTTCAAATTTGGCATAGAAGAAAATGACTAGCCACTCTTAAATTAGCAATAACGATTTGTGAATAAGTTGAAGGGTTGTCTGTGGGCAGCAGGCCACATTAATCCAACCAGCTCCATCCGTTGGTGAAGACAGGAAATTAAAACAAAGTATGAATGTGAATTAAAAAAATACAAGCATTGAAACGTGAAAGTGAAAGAGCAAGACAGAGAAAGAGAAAAAAAAAGAAGTCATGTCACTTTTGAGTGCTTACAAATTGTTGCTGACCCCTCTCAACGAGCCAGAGGGTGAATCAAAAGCCAGAACATTAGCGGGCTTATGCACTGACCCATAATACCTCAGCCTCTTCCAGATTCTAGAGAATTCCATCAAGGACAAAGCCTCTGTGTGAAGCCAGCAGCACTACTCAGCTCTTCCCTCTGCCCATGAGTCAGCATGCTGCCTGGACAAGAAACATCCTTCAACACAATCTAAGACATGCCAACTTGCTGCACTATCTGTTCTTTCCTTTATCCTGTTCTCTTCCCTCTAATCTACTAATGCTCCTTTATTCCTTTGGTTTATATTAAAGGGATAAATTACAATTCTGTCATTCTTTACTCACCCTCTTGTCATTCTGATCCTGTATGACTTACTTTCTTGTGTGCAATAAAAAGGAGATGCTTAGCAGAATGTCTACGCTGCTCTGTTCCATATAAGTCAAGTGGATGGGGACCAAAGTCTATTAAGCTCCAAAAAGCACAATAAAAGCATCACTAAATGACTTGCATGCACTACATTCCGAATCTAAGCCATCTGATAGTTAGTTTGAGGAACAGACTGAAATTAAACATATGATTGACTGAAAATCTTACTTGACAGCAGTGATCACCATTCACTTTCATTGTATAGATAAAAACAACTTTCACATTGTGCTATAAATACCTTTTTTGTGTTAATCAGTAGAAAAAAAATTGTACTGGTTTGGAATGTCTTGATGGTGAGTAAATGATTTCATTAATGGGTTGAACTCTTCATTTAAGCTTTAAAAAAAGACAAACTAAATTTTAAAAAAAACAACCAGCTGTACTGCTGTAAACAATCTACCTATAAGCTTCTGCTTGTTGGTTAAATTGTGTTAAACATACACCAGCTTTTTTTTTTTTTAGCATTTCTATAATCTCCTCCAGCTGTGATCTCTTCAACTGCACCCCATTAGCAACAAAATAAACCAGAAAGAGAAAACAAAATGTGTTTTCTGTCTCTGGAAAAGAACAGTTAGGCACAGCCAAAGGCTGCATAAATCCAACAACCCTCCCGAGATGTACTACATCTCGCCTGCAGCAGACAGGGGTTAAGTGCGTATTTCAAGGACAAGACTGTATCGCTCCCAGATACGAGATGTGTCCAAATGGGACAGGAATATTTCCACGGTTAAACGGTTGTTTTTAACACCGAACACCTTCAAAAACACACGCTCATACTCAATGCCACCTGATGATACCCTTGCACACCACTTATATGGCATTTCAGCCAACGCAAATTACCGTGAGTGACAGTCTCCCGATTGTCTTGACCTTTACTGCGCTCGTCCTCCTGCCACATCGCATCAGACGGCGTGTCTGCATCAGAGCGTACGTGGGGCGGAACATATGGACACCGTTGTGTATAATATCATTACCACCTCCATCAGTCCACACCGACGGTCCTCTAACACCTCATACGCACACCACATGAAGGACTAATGGAGATGGATGAGATGAGGATGGGAAAATGAGGAGTAACACTATTCAGTTTATATACGTAGCAGACAAAGACATAGGGAAGAAGACGTTGATTAGTTTACAGTTTTAAGCCCGTTCTAACCGGAGCTTCTTTCAAAACTTTCACTTGCCATTTCACTTCTACAATTTACCTCATCTATGTAAGCCAGCTAGGTAACATTTACAGGGGTCATGAACTGCCTTTGTTTTTTATTTTGTACTGTTCTCTGAGGTCCACTAATAATGTTATCAAGATGTTTTACATCAAAAAAAACATCATAATTTAGAAGTAATAAGCTTGTGTTATTTTAATGTGAACTTGGCTTGCAGTTTTTGAGATTTCAGTATTTCCCCATTTAAAAACACAAGTTGGTCTTGCATGCACGAAATAGCTGTTCGGAGGCGTCACAAATATGGCCATGAAGTGAACTGCCTTTCCCAGAAAGGGACTTTGTATCTAGACACATAGTTAGGTCTCTCAACAATAAGGATTTTTTTTGTGCTGCAATTATTTTACTGGCTTCCAATTTTTTAGCAATTACTACTTTTACATTTGTTGGAAATATTAATACTTTTCAGTTTTCTTTAAACAATTTTTGTTCATAAGATGTTTTGAAAAGAAACAGAAAATCTGAAACAAGCTCCAAATTATAAAACTAACATATCACTCCATAAATTATAGCTAAACTACAGAAATAATGTACAGTAATGCCACTTGTTATGAAAAAAGATGGCAAACTATGCAAAACATTATTGATTGGTTTTTTTTTGCTTTCAACACATTCTTACTGATGCTTCCAAGATTATCAACAAGTCATCTTTGCAACTTCTTCAAAAGCACATCTGTTAGATAATATTATCAAATAAGGGGACTTTGCAACAACAATATAGAATATATCACATAAAACCAAACGCCTATGCTTACAAGGCATAAGAATATATATACAACACCAATGAATATAAAATAACTCAGCAATGGCCTGAAAGGGCAAGTGATTATTCCACCAACTGTCCTGAAACACTCTCGTACTGGCCCCAGGCCAGCCGGCCATCCTTATTGTTGAGCCCTGATTGTACATGTTGAATCCTGAACAGTCGTACTGTCTGAATTCTGTCCCCATCTGACTGACTGGATCCAGCTTTGGCGTCAATGAAAACCTTCCAATCTCCCTTTCTGATATCCCAGTCTGCGTGGATGTGAGTATTATGTAAATGCTGTTGTGTACGATGTCACAAGAGCCCTGAGCTAAAGCTGACGGGCTAGAGAATGAGAGAAGAAAAAAGATATGGGTGCACAACCCCCACCAGCCTCCTCTGCTTTAATTCTCTTCTTTTTTCTGTCATTATCTCTCACTTCGTTGCATGCTGTCACTTCCTCCTGCTATACATTCATTTTGTTGTCTTGAATACATGTGTAGCATGCCCCGTTTATGTTCTGACCTTCGTCCTCAATGCATGTCCTCCAAGGATATCAGTTTTTTGACTCTAAGACATCGGAGACACACACACACACACACACAGTCTCTGTTCTCCAGAGCAATGTGTCTGCCAGCTTTAAAAGCACCACCACACCCCTTCAGTGCTCTGCCTTCCCAAAGCTCCTCCAGGTTTTGTTCATAAACCTCAGCGTGACAGTTTGATTGGGGATACAAAACACAGCTGTTTACTATACCCACAGGATACAGAGTTAGAATCAGATAGAGGGAATCTAAAATCTTTTTAATGATTCAGGAATGCATCTACCTCTGTTAAAAAGTCCAAAAAAAAAATCACATCTAATAAACAGTGGCACAGTGAACAAAGACTTGCACAGGCATATGGTGCAGTCCAAACGTCTGGGACTATTTTGAAAAGCTGTGATTCAAAATCTAATTTTAACCTGGAAATAAACAGAAAGTTGCAATAAAATGAAGAAAAAAAGAAACATCATTACATAACGTGCATTAAGAAATATTGAAAATGCTGTACTATTTCTAGGCAACTAATCAAATAATTTGTGACGTGTGTGAACTCCTCTGTACAGACAGTCTTTTATTGAAGCTTAAAGGTGGGGTAAGCGATTTCTGATAGCCAATGTTGAAGACGTTTTCCTCTTTTGTTTTTTATCTGCCATCACTATCTTTCTGTCGCTCGGCTTGGCTAATGTCGGTCCTGTGCACTGAACGCTCTCTCCTCCACATCATGAGTAGACATGCCCCTTACTGCTGATTGGCTACAAGTTTGTTTTGCTATTCAGTCCGAATCTTCTTCTTCTTCTTCTTTGGAATTTTTGCCATATTCCGCGCCGTAGGCACATACCGCCACCAACTGTTTATATACATACATGGATGTTAGTCCCATCTCTATTCATATTTTATTTTATTTTATTGTTAATTTTATTTCGGGTTCAACCAAGCTGTATTTCTAGCTGCTGCGTGTTCAGCTCCCATGCCAAAAAACCCAGCTTGTGTGTTCCCCTATTCCTTTGCTTTATTCATAATACTATAGAACTCATTATAATCAGTGATGCTGTCTACACCATAGGTATATATACTGTACATATCTATGGTCTACACTGGATGCGGAGCGGCACGACACGACAAATCCCCGACAGAAAACTGCTGCTGCATTCTATTTATGACGTATTGACACAAATTTCAAATGATTTTCAACAGTCGCTTTGTCGCGTCCAGTGTACTAGACAGACTTTAGCATTTACAAGGGTCCTACTTCTTGCCTTAAGTCTTCTTTTGTTCTGCAGACGTTTTCCTCTTTTGTTTTTTATCTGCCATCACTATCTTTCTGTCGCTCGGCTTGGCTAATGTCGGTCCTGTGCACTGAACGCTCTCTCCTCCACATCATGAGTAGACATGCCCCTTACTGCTGATTGGCTACAAGTTTGTTTTGCTATTCAGTCCGAATCTTCTTCTTCTTCTTCTTTGGAATTTTTGCCATATTCCGCGCCGTAGGCACATACCGCCACCAACTGTTTATATACATACATGGATGTTAGTCCCATCTCTATTCATATTTTATTTTATTTTATTGTTAATTTTATTTCGGGTTCAACCAAGCTGTATTTCTAGCTGCTGCGTGTTCAGCTCCCATGCCAAAAAACCCAGCTTGTGTGTTCCCCTATTCCTTTGCTTTATTCATTTATTTATTTAATTAACTATCAAATTCGTTTGTTTAATCCTGTTTCTACTATATATTTCTCGGCCCGAATCAGTTTTCTAAAGCGTTTTTGAAAAATCGCTTATCCCACCTTTAAGATGCTATATTTAACATTCTCAAATTATGTCAGATATCATGATCATTAGGTTTTACACAAACACTAAATCCATTTTTTAATTAGAAAAATGCAGATCTAAAGCATTTTCACTTGCAGTCCCAGATATCTGAACACAACTTTATTTATTTATATCACCTCGACATTATGTAAATATCTTAGCGTTACAAAATTCTTTGGTAAAGGAAGCTGACACGGTATCCTTCACAAACAGCAAGACACAATTCTGCTCACGCTGATTTTACAATGTTTATGAAAGCAGCATTTACTAGCAAAGCTTTTACACTCACCTGCACCATTAACTCTTCAATACAGAGGGCACACGGGTGAGATGAGCTTTTGTTCAAACACACACACATACTCATTGAGCACAGTGTGCAACTTTGGGAAGTGCATTAAAAATGTATGGTTCTGCAGCAACTGTGTAATAGAGTAAAAGGCCAGCAGAGACTAACAGGAAGACTCCTGTGTTCTTTTGGTGTGTCAGTGTACGGGTGAAAGTATATCGGATGCGCACAATAAGATCTGAGCACACAGAGCAATTCTATGAAAGTGACTTCAAATATTTAATAATACAGAATAAACGTCCAGACGTGTTAGCGAAAGGGAATTTTTAAGCCTGTTCTCCTAAGGCAAACATCACTAACAGACTACTATTGCTTATAATTAGAGCTAGAGATTTGAACCCCTAAACCTAAGTATTTCAGCAGATAGAACAACAGATAGATCAATATGATACGAATGATAGACAGAATGACAACGAAAATGACTATTTTCAATGACAGACAGACACATAGGCTGAACGACAGACAGACTGATAGAATTTTAGATATTACAATATATAGAATGATAAACAGCAACACAGATAGATAAAATGATAGAATGATAGACTGATTGACAGAACGATAGATAGATGCTAGCATAATAGATCTATAGACAGAGAGACAAACAGATAGATACATACACACATACATAAATGATAGAGGGAGAGAGAGAAAGAGAGAGAGCTCAGTATAGATTCTTGTTAAACAACTGTTCAGTTAGGCTGGTCCTTGTTTATGTGTGTCTGTTTGTGTGGGTGTTTGCCCTGTCATAGGAGGCCGCTGTTCGCCAAACATGGCTAAAGAAGCAGCATGTGGGAGGTTGCAGAAAAAGCAACACTTGGACCAGAAACCCTGTTTAAACTGTGACACACACACACAATGCCACCCACATCACACTTTCTATCACAAGTGACAACATTCAGAATACTGAAATAACTGCCTTTCTGTCTCGATTCAATCCTTTCGCTCTTTCCCATCTTCCATCTCTACCTTCCCTATACATTTGACATCACAGCCTAATCAGCAATCTGAACTAATCAGACGTAAACACACAAACATCCCTGTGGCCACGAATGTCCCAAATCACGCAGGTTCAGCATGAGTGTGTGTATGTATGTGCTCAATGTCTCAATGAGCATTAAGAAAACGGTGACTCATCATACCACATATTACACATGTACCTCTCTCTCTCTCTGTCTCTCTATAGGGTCTATGATGTCATGACAGCAGTAGAGCAGTGCTCTCAGCATAGGACAGGAATTAACATCACAGTCACTTGTGTCTATAATGCGTGTGTGTGTGTGACGTGGGGGAAGGGAGGCATGGTATTGCGTCTGCACTGATTGCACTGTGCAATTCATGGACTAACAGCACAACAAATTAAAATCAGATTCTAAAGGCAGCAGTTTGTAGCAATAGATATCAGTCTATTGCAATCATGCAAAAAATGTGCAAGAATTTATACTTGTGGTAAAATAGCACAGCTGGTAGAGACAATTATGTTATTTGGTGTAAAGGGTGTTAGAGCTTGGGATTTAAAGTGTGTGATATTGTGAATTAGCACACAGATACAGCCATAAATACATGGCTTAGATACAGATCCTGTGTCTTCTTTGCCATGTGAAAAAGATGTAGATCTTAGCAAAATATCACTGGTTCATAACACCATGATGGGGCTAAAGCACATATAGATATCTAGTAAGATTTTAAACAACAGCAGAATGCTATCCTTTAAGGAGCCTAAGAGAAAGCCATTTGTAAAATGGCTTGAAAATCCAAAAAGCCTATAGTAACAACTACAAACAACAATTAAATCCAATCCACAGTGGTAGTGTTTTAGTTTATAGTATGCTATGCTAGCAGACGTCACATTTACCATTGTTCGGCTTTCTGCTAATTCTGCTTATTTTGCTATTCTTTTGTTTTTTTGATACTGGATATATGGTTTAAATGTATCTGCAGTACAGAGGTGCTCACAAGCAGCACATGCAATTAAAAGCTGTTCATTGCTGACAAACGATAGAAGACATTTAGCAGTTTTGTGTCCAACAATGGATTCTAGGTAAATATTCATCTCATCCAGTGCTCTTGTTTTCTGTATTATAAAGTATTTTGTTACTATTATGGTGTAAGAAAGCACTGAAAATGATTCAGCATGTTAATGAACTGTACAGATGAATCAAACTGAATCACAAACAATTTTAGACCTTTTGCAAACCCGTTTGACTGATTAAAGCATACAGTAATCTCCATAGTCAGACAAGGATATATCAATAATGTTTTACTAGGGCACAATGGTATTTCACAGAGGCTTGTGTCCCAGTAAAAAGGGTCTAGCGATACCCCTGGGTCCAACAGGGGATATCATATCATGCGGGGGGATAAAATCCTGCACAAACACAGGTACTCAACCACACTGCAGGAGCTTCCCATACATCACTGCCCATTAAAAGCAATTAAACATTCACCATGTCAAATTGTCATGAAATATAAACCATTAAGCAAATAAAAAAAATGTTTGTCATCACCAACACCCTAAACTGTCATATGTTCCTGTACAGATTTATCTCAGTACCTACATAAACCAACACTAACATAAGCTTCCGACACAAAGAATCGCTGTGAAAGAAAAAGCAGATTCGACATATGGAGCAAAGGCATTAGGATATGAGCGACAAATCCCAAGAAGCAAGGATATGATTGACTGTTGAGGAAGCTAGATGACTCTCGGATCATATTGAAAATGACTTGCTCTGATAGCACAGAGATTTCTCTAAATACTGGCACATATTTCAGGAATAAGGTCATGAACTTCCAGTGATCTGTATGCACTGGCTTTCCATTTTCAGAAATCACTGCTGAACAAACTCCAGATTAAGTTTTTTTCCTCTCTTTCCGTGTTTTCATATGAATATCCTTACTATCAATTCCTGAGGCAAAAGGGAGTCAAACACAGTTAAGAGCATGATTAAAGATGAGGTATATTTAGCTGTTCCAAAAGCCCAATGACGCTGACTGTGGTCTTCCTTTTGCTGAGTAACGGAATGAAAAGCTAAGATAAAGCAAAGGAGAGAGAGAAATAACAGAAATTATAAAACAACAAGTGGGAGGAACAGGCAGAGAAAGGGAGCATGAAAGAGAAGGATATTTCTGTTGTTAGCGATTGATGTGAGTGGTTCTCAGCCCACAGGAAAGCGTGAATGCAGAAAGAGAGAAAAATACAGAGTGGTTTGACCTGCACACCCACACCACCTCTCTGTCAAGGTCACACCTGCTACCGCACACTCCAGTACAGTGTGTCCAGTACTCTTGCCATGAGGTCCATTCAGGGACTTGGAAGGTAGTACTTAATGATCAAAGGCCATTTCATGGGTGTTATGTGCATTGAATCCCACAACTGCTGATGGGGTTACCAGGATCACAGTCCAGCTGCTAAACCAACAGCAGGACAATTAGCCCTCGTTTTCTCAAAGGTGGGGCTTTTCTGGCAACTGGCCGATGGTAATCTGTCA
>NW_015648723.1:20386-23688 GCF_001515625.1 Sinocyclocheilus rhinocerous | reverse complement strand
ATTAATTAAACTTTTGGAGATCAATCGATATTGAGGTTTTTATCATCTTTAAAAAAAGTCTATAAATCTATAGTCTATAAATAATAACTACATACAATAAAAACATAGTACGCACTATAAATATTAATAAGAATATTATTATTATTATATATATATAAAAAGAACAACTGCAACAACAACTAGTCATTAAACTTTTGGAGATCAATCGATATTGAGGTTTTTATCATCTTTAAAAAAAGTCTATAAATCTATAGTCTATAAATAATAACTACATACAATAAAAACATAGTACGCACTATAAATATTAATAAGAATTATTATTATTATTATTAATGATATGCAGAGCTTTTCTGTGATCTAAATTACCACAAATTTAAATGTCTACACATTTGAAAAGTACAGTTGAAAATTGTGAATGCCAGTAAAAAAGGGACTTGGAAGGTAGTACTTAATGATCAAAGGCCATTTCATGGGTGTTATGTGCATTGAATCCCACAACTGCTGATGGGGTTACCAGGATCACAGTCCAGCTGCTAAACCAACAGCAGGACAATTAGCCCTCGTTTTCTCAAAGGTGGGGCTGTTCTGGCAACTGGCCGATGGTAATCTGTCAGCATAACACTAAATGACAAACTCCAAATGAGTCAGAAGCCCCGCACAGTACCTTATCCAAAAATTTGTTTAAAAAAAAGAGAAAGTTGTTTCCAGAAATTTATTGCGAAAAATATAGTGATATTTCAAGCTTTTTTACATTTTGGTGCCAAAAAAGTATATAATAACTACATACAATAAAAACATAGTACGCACTATAAATATTAATAAGAATTATTATTATTATTATTAATGATATGCAGAGCTTTTCTGTGATCTAAATTACCACAAATTTAAATGTCTACACATTTGAAAAGTACAGTTGAAAATTGTGAATGCCAGTAAAAAATTACTAAACAATTAGCGATTCATCTTAAAAAAAAAAAAAAAAAAATCACACAACATAAAAAAAAACAATGAAATGCCGTGAGCTACAAAGTGCATAAATTATACTTTTTTTCCCTTAGAAAAACATAGTTTTAACAAAATTTTACTATGGAAATACACTGGTTGAACAATGTACATGTTCACAGCAAAATACATTGTAACTTAAGCTTTTACTTTTAAAAAACCATACAGCAAATTACAGTACATTTACCATTAAATCTATTATAATTCTTTACCATACTGGGCATGGTAACTTACAGTAAACTAATTAAAATGATTAACATTTAATTTTTTTAAAAGTTATTGTTTTATTGTGTACTGTATTAAAATTGAAATTATTTAGCATTTCTACATCTTACTTTTTCTGATAAAACCACAAACACTTTCAATGATTTTCCAAAGCTATGTAAACACAACCTTGATAAGCGAAGAATGCTGTCCACTTACACACGTGCTGTGATCTAGACACAAAATAACAAATCAGAGCAAATGTGTGTGTGACACAGACATTTGACAGGGGAGAAGCTCGGCTGAAGGGGCTGGAGTAGTGCAGAGTGATGGAGGGGTGAAGGGGAAGAGGAAAGTGGTAGGGGCTCTGGGACTGGAAGCCTCCTTTGAAGTGATGAAACAGATCAATGAGCCAAAGACAGGCTTTGATGGCGAGAGAGATCAGCTGACAGACAGTTCGGCGGAGCCTCGTTAGCGTGATGAAGTGTAAGCTGGGGTGTGTGATCGCGTGTGTTGTGACTGACTGACTGACAGACGCCACTTCCTTGCACGCGTATATCGCACCGAAAACAAAATGCTGAGCTTGTATGCGCATATGAGTGCGGCAATATGTTTGTTCGTTTGCCAAAGAGTCAATGAAGAACAGTATTCCGTCGTTTGTGTGTAATTACAGAGCAGGTAGGTGACCTCAAAGGCACAAGGGACTCACAATTCTGCCGAGTTTAGAGTGAGAGAGCGGGAGTCTCTCTCGCCTGGCAACTGCATCCCATAAACTGCACCGCACTTTCTAAACTGCATAGCAACCACTTAGCACAGACAGAAACAAAAATTCACTGCAGTGACGGGGGGAGGAGGAGGTAAAGACACAGAAAGGAGAGAAACAGAAGGCGTACGGAGGAGCGAGCAGGTGCGAAACAGACAGAGCAACGTCAGAAACAATGGACAAGAACTGAATATTTGGCTCTATGTGAACAATCTGCACTGTTTATCTTGCTAAACTGGTGTCAGGTCTCTGCAATTTGCTATTGTGTTATTTGTTATTGCCTTTTTGCCTTAATGGAAAGGGAATGTGTCTGAACTTTGAGAGACATCACAAACAAAGGCATTGTTTTCTGAAAGTGAAGACAATATTGAATCCTTCGGCAACTTTTCCATTACCCTTTCCTTGAAAGTGGTGACTCACAAGTGCCCTTACATGAGGGTGTCAGCCTGCTCCAGTTCAGCCCTTTTTTTGTCCTGCATCCTGTCTGATGGGCCGACACTCCTAGACTGTACCAGGAGGGTAATTTACTGTAAATTATTTAATAGCTTCTCTGCAAACGTCACAAAGACCATATTTCTATGACGACCAGGTACCGGCACACGCGAGGCCTTTTTCATGTCTCTGTCGTTAAGAGGTTTTCTCATGCAAGCCTCAGGGGAAACGGACTGCGATATATGCCGTGCTTATTAGATAAGAGCAATAAAAGTGGAGCATTTCAGATGGGCCGATTCCGTTTCTACTGCACAGAAAATAAAAAGCACCAAGTATTGTGGGAGCTTTTTTGAAGAGGTTAGCATAAAAATGAGCTGATAGACTTGAAATTCCCAGGGCCAGGATGGGTTGAACTGAAGTGAACCTAATGCAGTCAGGGCGCGTTGAGATGAAGAAATGCCGGATTAATGTGGGTGTAGCATTATAGTGATGTGAGTGAGGACTTTGAGAGCTGAGGGAGGGCATAATTAGGTTGGGCTGGAGAAGCCAACTTGAAACAATGTCCCGAAACAATGCAAAGCCAGCACACTGTACCCTAAAATCACTGAAGAATAGCTGAGGAGTCCGTAAGAGACCAAACAAGGTAAGATGAAACTAACTAAGTTACAAATTACACATAAATGCATTTTTATAAATATAAAATGAATATTTATAATAATGCATCCAATTTAAAACACCAACTATATACATATATATATATGTATATGCACACACATATATTATATATACACATTATTATATGTATTTTACATAAAATATAATAACACTAGTAGAAGGTGCTTTAAAATAGCACCTTCTTCAATATATATATCTATATATATATATATATATATATATATAC
>NW_015648723.1:16657-18424 GCF_001515625.1 Sinocyclocheilus rhinocerous | reverse complement strand
ATATATATATATATATATATATATATATATATATATATATATATATATATAAATAAAATATTCTTCTACGTCTTAGAGAGGGTTTTTAGCATGCTGACAGTATGACAGTAAAAACGGTAACTGTTACTGTCAACATGCTAAAACCCTCTCCGAGTACTTGCGTCGCTAAATGCATCCCATTTAAAGCACCGCCGACACAGCCAACAAATTCACCGCCTTCAACAATAAATTTCAAGACAATTACTGTCAGAATACAAATGCACAAATTTCTCTCGCTATGAGCATTGCTTTAAGACGATTTGTCAAGTTAAAAACTTCTTTCAACTTGAAAAAATGCATCTTAAGACCTCTGAGTTCAGTTCTACTGCATTCTATCTAGGTGCTAAGAACCCCGTCTCATGACGTCTGGTCTGTGAACAAGCCCTTAACCTGCACAATTTTACAGGGTGAACCATAACCAGCCGATTTTAAAGTGATCTATTTTTGCACATTCCTAATGTGGACACTGTGGAAAAAATAAGAATATACAATAATTTCTCAAAAACCACCAGGCACTGTAGGTTCTTCTGTACCGTTCTATCCCTAATGCAATGAGGTTTGAGTGCCTAGTGAATCTGATCAGATTTGTCTGAATTGGTGGCCCTTCCTGAAGTTACAGAGTACAGTGAGTTATACAGTCACACACTCAATCATAGATGGCTGCTGCTGTGTCATTATGGACTTAAACTCCTTTGCTTGAGCCGATCACAGCCCACAAGTGTGCACATACACACACACACACACATACACTGCTGCCAAGCTCTCCAGATGATGAGCCTCTCTCCTGTGGATTACGTAAGAAGTGGCATAGGCGTCCTCGAGCAATGTCTGTGTGTGTGTTTATGTGTGTGTGTTAGGCTCAGCTCTACATGCCTGACACTCAAAGCAAAACAAGTCACAAGCACTAACACACATAAATAACCACCACAGCCATGTCACAGCCAGTGTATTTCATATCTCATGTGGAATCGTACAATGGGACGCATCACCAGTTTCAGCATTCTCAGCAACAGTGTAGCATCACTACTACTGATCATTAGAGACCAGATGAGGTACCTTCGAAGCTGATGTGTAGATGATAATGTGTGTGTGTTACTCTTCAATATCCATTTTCCAATGGTCAATGGATGTTTCCGGCTGTGTCTTTAAGCTGAAAAATTCTGCCTTCTCAGGCAATATACTATGGAAGTCAGTTTTCGCCTAATTAAAAGGTTGTTGAGATTTAATTTCTCATAATTTCGACTTTTTATGTCCCACTTGAGACAAATGTTTTTGAAAGACATCACTTATGCAAACCAATTTACAATGACTATTTTTTTCATATTATTATCTATGTTAAAGCAGTTGTGCTGATTAATATTTCTGTTAAAATTGTAATACACTTTTCTGGCATTTTTTCAATAATCTAAGTCTTTGCTGTCAAATTCATCAATTGATGAATAAAAGCTGAATAATATTATTACGCAATGATATTACTCAGCGCCTGAAAATAGTCCCAGCTAGGTAACTTCCAATAAGCCTATGTTCAGACGCTGCGTAATATCATTGCGCCTACTCAGGGCCGTTTCTAGCCAATTTGACGCCCTAGGCGAAATCCCTATTGCCCCCCCCCCCAAAAAAAATTATATTTATATATATTTATTTATTTATATATATATATAATTCTTTACAGACACCAGTTGCTTGTCACATTCAAATTGGTTGTCATAGTAACGACACTAATTTGTG
>NW_015648723.1:14702-15293 GCF_001515625.1 Sinocyclocheilus rhinocerous | reverse complement strand
CAGGGCCGTTTCTAGCCAATTTGACGCCCTAGGCGAAATCCCTATTGCCCCCCCCCCCAAAAAAAATTATATTTATATATATTTATTTATTTATATATATATATAATTCTTTACAGACACCAGTTGCTTGTCACATTCAAATTGGTTGTCATAGTCTTCTTTAGAAATAAATACCCTTCATTAAATTTGAAGAGATGATCAATGTGAATAAAATTATCAGACTCATAGTGGGTTATATTCTAAATTACAGTGATTATGACTGTCAGCAATCAGTGTTGGAGACATATTTGTGCATAGCAGCCAACAATCTCACAGTGTAATGCAAAAAGAGGAAGTGCAAATACTCAGGAGAATATTTAAAATGTATCTGCTTTACCATGAGGTCATCACACCACTTTGTGCATGTCTGTGTGTGTGTGTCTGAGAGGTTGATCAATAGATCTGCGTGCGAGCCGCACAGTCTTGGGGCCCACGAGGCTAGTTGAGTTATGAGTCTGCCATTCTCTCTCCTTTGCGCTTGAAAATACAATTCTCAAAGGACAGGGACCACCCAAAACTGTCTGCTACACAATAACCACCATTTCACCACCC
>NW_015648723.1:13597-14548 GCF_001515625.1 Sinocyclocheilus rhinocerous | reverse complement strand
TCACGTGCCTGGAGCTGCTGAAGTTACAGTAAAACACGACTTGGTGGCGCTCAAGCACAAAACGGTCTTGCCGAGCACACATTGATACCTAACGAAAAAGAGGAAGTAAGTAGGCCAAGAAGATGCATCGAGGCAAGATGAATGTAGCTGCTGGTCTCATTGGTGTCTGAACACAAAGGGCTTTATGACAAACGCGACAGCGACTACAAAAATCTCGATAAGAGGGAATTGTTATGGAGAGGAATTGCAGATCAAATAGGATTCGATGTGTACCGGGGTATTTCTGTTTTTCATTAAGCGCCATCTAATGTCAGGGAGTGAATTTGCACGTTCACACGGCTCATCGCCAACAAAAATCGTTTGGGTATGAACACAAAAAACGCGTCGAAAAACGTCGGCGATAACCGTGTGCGATAATCGTCCCGTGTGTACGAGGCTTTACAATCACCAAAGCTGAATTTATTTGATCAAAATTCAGTAAAAAGCAGTACTACTGTGAATATTATTACAATTTAAAATAACTCTTATCTATTTTAATACATTTTAAAATGTAATTTATTCCTAAAATGCAAGGCTGAATTTTCAGCACATAGTCCAGTCTCATGTGTCACATGTCACATGATCCTTCAGAAATCATTCTATGTTGATTTGGGGCTCAAGTATCATTTCCTATTATCAATGTTGAAAACAGTTGCACTGCTTAATATTTTTGTGCAACAGTTCAAAAGAACAGCGTTTATTTGAAATATAAATGTTAACTGTTAACTGTCACTTTTGATCAATTTAATGCATCCTTGCTGAATAGAAGTATTAATTTATTTTATATATATATATATATATATATTTCATTTTCTTCACCCGCTTCACGGCAAGTAAAGCCTCACCGTGGCATGATCCATAACTTTCAAAAGCTCATCATACGCAGGGCAGGAGGATTGGGAAGGCTCAGCC
>NW_015648723.1:2833-13587 GCF_001515625.1 Sinocyclocheilus rhinocerous | reverse complement strand
ACTTTTGAACATTTAAAAGGCTTCATGTTTCAAAAGCTGTTAACTGCGTTTCATTGTCAATCGAAACACAAGACATTTAAAAAAATATATATCTACAAATATGAATGAGACAACATTGCAAATACTACAAAATACTATGAGATTTGTACCATGTATATCTGACCATAAATACCAGCATAACCTAAGTCAGTCACAGTTTTGCTAGTCCATCCAAGATTTGTCAACTAACTCTAGCCTTGTAGTTTAGGTACAGAGACCAAAATTAGTCACAAAATCAAAGGTAAGACTTCATTCATACCATCCCATTCAGCTGAATCTTGAGATTCGTTTTGCACTGCCGATAGCTTTATTTATTTTAAATTATTTGTTTACATTTTTATTTATCCGTTTTTTATATCTGTTTTTGCTTATGATGAATGTTTCATCGTTTTTAATGTGACAGATGTTTTACAGTGTTGTTATTGTTAACTTTAAAACAATTTTAAAAATGCTAATTAAAACAAAGCTAATATAAAAAATACTAGATTAACTTATTTCAGTTTCACCTAACATTTTAATTTTCATTAAATTGAGTTACTAAAACTGAAATAAAAATACATTTAAGCTAAATAAAAAAATAATAACAAAATAACAAAAGCACGTAAAAATGACTAAAACTAAAATATGAAAATTGAAAATATAAAAATAACAGTGAATTCAAAATAGAATAAATATTACTAAAATAATACTGGCTGTACACTGTATTTACGGTCTTAATTTGAAGTATAGTGGCAAAGCATGTGTATGTGTGCAGCACAATGGAGTCAAACTTCCCCTCAGGCACAATTCAATATCAATTCAATATCAATTTCAACTGAATATATCCAACTATTTAAATACCCAGCCCTTTGAATTGCACAAACAATCCTGATGTGCTATAGATAGACAAAAACAACAGGCAGTGAGAACACAAACCTTGCGAGGAGTGTTTCGCTGCAGCCTGCGGATGACATCCAACCCGGCCCACATCCAAGTGTGACGTCACAAACCACGCCCATGTCAAAATACATAACATTCTCATTCATTTTGAAACAAGAAGAAGCATCGATAAGAAGATAATTCGTATTGTTTGCCAACCGCTAAAAAAAGTTGTTGTTTGCCGTGTCGGTAAGTAAAAAAATATATATTTGGTCTAAATCGGATGAAGCAAGAGATGTCTTTTTATTCTTTGAGTATCTGGAGGAGCTGGACATATTCATATCAAATTGTTTTGATGAACAAGCCCTAAAGGTCCATGCCATGTTCTGTGAATAATCTATCAGAGCAAGGAATCTCTCTGTGTAGTCTATGTGTGCATTTATGTATGTATGTGTGTGTACTGCATGTCAAGAACTGTTTTTCTGATCATTCAACTGTTCATTCAGCTGCTCAGACTTTATAATAGTTGGAACATATCTTTTGTTAAACACTACCAGTCAAAAGTTTTTGAACAGTAAGATTTTTAATGTTTTTTTTTAAAGAAATCTCTTCTGCTCACCAAGCCTGCATTTATTTGATCCAAAGTACAGCAAAAACAGTACAATTTTAAAATGTTTTTAAGTTTTAAGTAAGTTTTCTATTTGAAACAGTTTTCTATATTTCTATTAACATGTAATTTATTCCTGTGATTTCAAAGGTGAATTACTCCAGTCGCATGATCCTTCAGAAATCATTCTAATTTTCTGATTTGCTGCTCAAAAAGCATTTATTATTATTATTATGTTGAAAACAGCTGAGTAGATTTTTTTCAGGTTTCTTTGATGAATAGAAAGTTCAGAAGAACAGCATTTATCTGAAATAGAAATCTTTTGTAAAATTATAAATGTCTTTATCATCACTTTTGATCAATTTAAAGCATACTTGCTAAATAAAAGTATTAATTTCTATACCCTAATCCCCACCCCCCTTTTATTTCAGATAAATGCTGATCTTTGATCTTTCTATTCATCAAAGAATCCTGAAAAATTGCACTCAGCTGCTTTAAATATTGATGATAATAATAATAATCAGTAATGTTTCTTGAGCAGCAAATCAGCATATCAGAATGATTTCTGAAGGATCATGTGACTCTGAAGACTGGAGGAATGATGCTGAAAATTCAGCTTTGATCACAGGAATACATTACATTTTAAAATATATTCAAATAGAAAGCAGTTATTTTAAATAATAAAAAATATTTCACAATATTACTGTTTTTGCTGTATTTTGGATCAAATAAATGCAGGCTTGGTGAGCAGAAGAGACTTCTTTAAAAAAACATTAAAAATCTTTCTGTTCTAAAGACTTTTGACTGGTAATGTATATTTTTTGTAAAATTTTATATTTCATTATTTTTGTAAAATAATAAATAAATACCCAATGAAACAATGGATGTCTTTAAGTATGCGGAAGACCTGGACACGTTTCATATCAAGTTGTGATGAACAGGGCCTGAAGGTCAATGCCATGTTAGTTATATAATCTATCTTTATTCAGCGTGTGTGTTGCCTACTGCATATGGAGAACTGTTGATTCTGTCATTCAAATATTAACGCTTTATGATAAGTGGAACACATCTTTAGAAAATTAAATGACAATTATACAATACCAACTTTTACAATAATTTTACATACAATTTACATACCAAAATCTAATTGTCCCCTTTAAATATGATACATTTTAATTTTGCCTTGGGTAGGTCAAAATCGATCGTAATAAATGTGAATTTATCTCATTACATAAATAAACAAGGTAAGGTTTAAAAGTTTTAATTAACAATTAGCCTACTTTAATCAATGCAAGCGTTTTACAGGCTGTTGTGATGACGAAATCAGCTCCGTATATTAGACCTATTAAATATTAGATTTAAGTTGTGGCATTTTAGCCAAGACATCCTTTACAAAAATAAGAAAACGTGTATTAGTAAAACGAAGGACAACATTATTTGATTTAGATCCTCTAAACCTCCATAAATTGCTTCGACATACTTCTGGGTTTCCCCGGTACGGGGATGGGGAAAGCACAAGGTGACGTATTTGATATGGGCGTGGCTTCCATCGTCACACTCGGACGTGGGCGGGGTTGTATCGGGGATGGGCGTGACTTTCGACGTCACACGTGGATGTGGGCGGGGTTGGATGTCCACCGCAGGCCGCAGCGAGCCCTACTTGGACCTTGCTGCATTGTATCCAGAGAACAACAATGGTTGACTACGCAGATTTACAGCACTGGCCTCTGCTTAACAGCTGTCATCGTCGCACTCTGTCTGTGTTTGAAAACCTAGAGGGTTTAGGCCTACACTGATAGCACTTCTGAGTATCAAGACGCACCTATAATGCTGTCTAGCTAGGCAGCTCAGTGTGTTTTGAGACGCAGCCTCTCTGTGTATGTTTGTTTAGTGGCTAAAGCGGGTTACGTAAGCGGCGCTCGCGGGGACGGGTACCTGTCGGCGAGCAGCAGTAGCAACAAGCTTCACTTCATTCTTCGCATCTCTCTCGTTTCTCTTTTCATCTTTCCACTAATTCTGAAATAAATATTAACGTAATCCAGCGTTCGTATGCGTCTATTAAATTTCAACCTGACAAAAAGGCCAAAGCCTCTGTAAATGCACTCATGTAACCTCGTTAAAAAATATAAGATTAATGATTATTAAATTCAGAGTGGTGTTTTAAAGTCTGCGTGAACCGGAAGTTGCTGCTGACTTTATTTCAGTGTAGTGACGTATTTCCAGCTGAAACAGAATATTGAATAGAGGGCATGGTTTTATGTTTGCGCTCCTGCTCTCTCGCTATTCGGACTGAAGGAGGCCTCACATTTATGAACGAACTGAATTGGCTTGCCATTCTTGGTTGTATGCTGAAAATGTATTATAAATCTATTCAGATTACTTTTTTAACCTAACTGATAAAATAATGCCCAGCAGTCGACAAATATGGAGGCGAAAATGACAATTATTAAATCATTTGGGATTTTTGTTGCGACTCAGCAGATCTCTAGACACAAACTTCAATATAGCGTAATAAGATTTGTGAAAGACTCGGTGTTCAAACGAATCGGCTGAGTAAATGATTCAATGACTCACGCATAACTCAAAGGGAACTTGTCGCCACCTACTGTACTAACAAAGTAACCTGTAGCAATGTTGACTGAGCGAACTAATTAGAATCTTTAAACTAAATTAAAATCCCAGCTGCAGTGCTGTCATTCTCCTACAGTTTCCGCACACACGTGTGTGGGTTTGTAATCTAATATGGCATTCATTTGGACGTGGTTTTGCGAGGAGCGAGATAGATGAGAAGAGAGAAGCCTCTACAGAACCCGTTTCTCACCGAGAACTATTAACTCCATCCATTGTACCAGATCTAATCCAGAGAGGGCAGCTAAACCAAATCAATACTTCAAACTTGGCCTATTCAAAACACATTGCACACTCGCAGTCTCAAAATCTAGGCTAGACAACAACCTAGTGATCTGCCTACCTAGACAACATTTGGGCACCTATGATGGCCCAAAATTATCCTTCGATACACATACTGTTAGGCTTCAGCGTGTGTGTGCGTGCGTCCAAAAAGAGTCAAGAATGGTTCTGAGTTTACAAGAAAATACCAAAATTACACGTTAATCCCAGCACAGTAGATTATGCAAGAAACGGGTTGTTTATCCCCCTCCCTCCACTCAAACATCACAGCTTCATTCTATAACCACACATGATACAGACGCTTCAATAAAGTAGCATGTTTAACACTGGACACTAAAACGGAAGATATGGACAGCAAAAGTAACCGTGTGGGTTCAAACGAATCTCAGTGTCACGCATGAATATTTTACGCATTTGAGCGCATTTTCCAAACACAGAGTCATCCCTTTCCACGCACAGCTTGTGAAAAAAAATATTTAGTCTGGGTTTGACGGGGCAGAGTATGATAGTAGTGTGTATACAGGCTAACATATACCAGCGTTTTAATGTAAAAACGCATTCCAGCGGTGTGCAATCAAAAGATACTGGACACTGTTATTTGCAATAAAACATACGAATGACATCATAACGCTTCCATACAGATTAAAATTAGTTTTTTCATTACAACATTATGTGATGCATCACATCTAAACAGAAAAGACACGCGTTATCTATATTCTAGTATATAGCTATACTAGTAAATCTGTGGATAAAGTGAAATCACAGCATGCACTAAGTGGCACTTGCGCGAGGTTTATTAAAGAAAAAAACACACACATCAGCTGATGTTACACATTCACTTGAAAGCTTCCCCACCTTGCAGAGCTGGAAGTGTGCAGACTGGAGCGTCTCCGGGATGAGCTCGTTCTCCTTGGCCCCGAGCTGCGGGGATGGAGAAGGGGACGACACGGCCGTCAAGCCGTCCAGCACCTTACGAATATTAAACTTCTTCATTTTCCCCCCGGTGCGAGAGACGGAGGGGGACGGGAGCACCGAGTCGAGATCAGCCGTGGATGATGAGAGGGAAAGCCGCTCTCGCTCGTTTCTGCAGCACGTCTCTTTAAACCTCACATTTTAAGTGTTTTTCACCGTGTCCTCCATGGCTAAAAGCTTGGGTTGCGAATGTTGATATTTTTTGCTTTTTATTAGCGTTTGTGGGGTGTCCGTTTATTCTGACTCGGCGTCCCGCTGCGTCTCAAATTCCCTCTTATCCTCTCTCGCTCGATCCCTTCTGCTCTCCACTCAACGCGGAAACACCGCTGCAGCGCCGCGCATGCGCACTCCAGACTGGATGACTACTGTTTACATCAAGACTAGCAATGTGCGCTAGTAAAGTAAATAAAGTGCATTTTGATTTCACGCGGACTTTAAGAAACAACTGTATCAATATCCTGCGTCACCATTTTTCTAAAAACGGAACAATATGTGAAAATTCCCTTCTCTTCATAAATCGTTTGCTTAATAATAACACACTTAAAGATAATACCATGCAAGCTCTTGAAAATAATTAATGTGGAATAGATTTGAAAACATTCTTCGTAGAATAATTATTAGATTAGGATTCTTGTTACAAACGCGTTACTTTTTCCTGCCTTCAAAGACTGACAGCAGCGCGAGCAAATAGCTTTCGAGCGCGGGCTGTGAAGAAGCCGTTTATTGGTTGGGCCTACTAAACGAATACGCCCCCTTCAATAAAGAAGTCGCTATTCGGACTGAAGGAGGCCTCACATTTATTATTATTATTATTATTATTATTATTATTATTAACTGAATTGGCTTGCCATTCTTGGTTGTATGCTGAAAATGTATTATAAATCTATTCAGATTACTTTTTTAACCTAACTGATAAAATAATGCCCAGCAGTCGACAAATATGGAGGCGAAAATGACAATTATTAAATCATTTGGGATTTTTGTTGCGACTCAGCAGATCTCTAGACACAAACTTCAATATAGCGTAATAAGATTTGTGAAAGACTCGGTGTTCAAACGAATCGGCTGAGTAAATGATTCAATGACTCACGCATAACTCAAAGGGAACTTGTCGCCACCTACTGTACTAACAAAGTAACCTGTAGCAATGTTGACTGAGCGAACTAATTAGAATCTTTAAACTAAATTAAAATCCCAGCTGCAGTGCTGTCATTCTCCTACAGTTTCCGCACACACGTGTGTGGGTTTGTAATCTAATATGGCATTCATTTGGACGTGGTTTTGCGAGGAGCGAGATAGATGAGAAGAGAGAAGCCTCTACAGAACCCGTTTCTCACCGAGAACTATTAACTCCATCCATTGTACCAGATCTAATCCAGAGAGGGCAGCTAAACCAAATCAATACTTCAAACTTGGCCTATTCAAAACACATTGCACACTCGCAGTCTCAAAATCTAGGCTAGACAACAACCTAGTGATCTGCCTACCTAGACAACATTTGGGCACCTATGATGGCCCAAAATTATCCTTCGATACACATACTGTTAGGCTTCAGCGTGTGTGTGCGTGCGTCCAAAAAGAGTCAAGAATGGTTCTGAGTTTACAAGAAAATACCAAAATTACACGTTAATCCCAGCACAGTAGATTATGCAAGAAACGGGTTGTTTATCCCCCTCCCTCCACTCAAACATCACAGCTTCATTCTATAACCACACATGATACAGACGCTTCAATAAAGTAGCATGTTTAACACTGGACACTAAAACGGAAGATATGGACAGCAAAAGTAACCGTGTGGGTTCAAACGAATCTCAGTGTCACGCATGAATATTTTACGCATTTGAGCGCATTTTCCAAACACAGAGTCATCCCTTTCCACGCACAGCTTGTGAAAAAAAATATTTAGTCTGGGTTTGACGGGGCAGAGTATGATAGTAGTGTGTATACAGGCTAACATATACCAGCGTTTTAATGTAAAAACGCATTCCAGCGGTGTGCAATCAAAAGATACTGGACACTGTTATTTGCAATAAAACATACGAATGACATCATAACGCTTCCATACAGATTAAAATTAGTTTTTTCATTACAACATTATGTGATGCATCACATCTAAACAGAAAAGACACGCGTTATCTATATTCTAGTATATAGCTATACTAGTAAATCTGTGGATAAAGTGAAATCACAGCATGCACTAAGTGGCACTTGCGCGAGGTTTATTAAAGAAAAAAACACACACATCAGCTGATGTTACACATTCACTTGAAAGCTTCCCCACCTTGCAGAGCTGGAAGTGTTCAGACTGGAGTGTCTCCGGGATGAGCTCGTTCTCCTTGGCCCCGAGTTGCGACGATGGAGAAGGGGACGACACGGCCGTCAAGCCATCCAGCACCTTACGGATATTAAACTTCTTCATTTTCCCCCTGTGCGAGTGACGGAGGGGGACGGGAGCACCCGAGTCGAGATCAGCCGTGGATGCTGATGGGGAAAGCCGCTCTCGCTCGTTTCTGCAGCACGTCTCTTTAAACCTCACATTTTAAGTGTTTGCCGTGTCCTCCATGGCTAAAGGCTTCGGTTTTGAACGTTGATTTTGTTGATGTTGTTTTTTATTAGCGTTTGTGGAGTGTCCGTTTATTCTGACTCGGCGTCCTGCTGCGTCGCAAATTCCCTCTATCCTCTCTCCCACTCTCTCTCTCTCTCGATCCCTTCTGCTCTTCACTCAACGCGGAAACATCGCTGCAGCGCCTCGCATGCGCACTCCAGACTGAATGACTATTGAAGCCGCCTTCCAAACGCTTTTCCCGGTGACCAGGCAAGACTGTGGAGCGCTGAGTGAGACTAGCGTCACATTGCAGAAATGAGGGGCGGGACTCTGCACCTGGAGTGGAGCCGCAGGGATGCAGGATGGAAAGCGCATCAGCTAACACATAACAGTCATAATATGCATCACTTCTTTAGGTTAGCCTGCACGCTGTAAAATAGATTTGATAGGGGAAATATTTTTTCAAATTATGACTATTTTTAAGGTTAATTTCTCCATAGGCACATATCTCACATTTTTGGCTACAAAAAGATATCCATGGTTGTTCTCTAGGAAGAAACAGGGCTCTCACGGTCATGGAAAATCTGCACATTTCAGGGAGTTTCAAAACTGTGAATTTCAGGCCTACATATAAAATGATTCACAGAAATGTCTTGAGACGATATACATTTCTAGTTATATTCAGCTCTAAAATATTTAATTGGGTTGAAGTCTATATTATATATATATATAAAAAATCGTATGTAATCTGAATCACTGTAAAAGTCATGGCAAAGTCACGGAAATTCGTTGGTCAAAATGTGTGGAGTGCTGCAAAAAGATTAATCGAACACGTTGATCATTTATGACATTTCCAATAGTGTGTCAGACTATGGGATAAGTTGTCACAATGGAAACTGCCATTAGATAACATTTTATTGTAAACAGCATATTATTGTTGTATCACTGAAACGTGCATTTTCTGTAAAGCTGCTTTGAAACTATTTGTATTGTGAAAAGCTCAATAGATGTGAATTTATTATAGTCTTTAAGCTACATTTAAACAGGACAACTATTCAAGATAACAAAAATATTAAATTGTTTTTGCAAAGGAAAACTGCAAGTATATAAAATGTATTTATAAAAACACACTCTTGTCTGAATGTATATCAGTGTGGCTTCATTGTGTTAAATTGTTTACACAAAAGCTGTAACTATAAATATGGATATGCAAATGTTAGTTTGGATATAATTTCTCATTTAGAGTTTGAAATCAACATGAATCCACCACTAGAGAAAACAATAATTTGTGCAATTGCAATTAGACTTTTAACTAGACTTATAATCTGAAAACAGACCATTATAAAGGTTTGCCAACTATCTAGCTCTGTGTTTAATTTGGTATGTCTGATGTGAGATAGAGAGGGTCAGAAAGTAGAGGTCACAATGGCTCAACAATCAGTCTTGCCACTGCTGTTTAGGAGTGCGTCGCTAGTAATTGATTCGGACATGTGCCCTTGTTTAATGAAGGCCAAGTTTACTCTTTGCGATCAGCAAGCAATGTCTTTCTGGTTGAGGCCAGTTTGTCTCTGTCGATGAGATGATATTAGACTCTATCATATCATCGACAGAGACAAACTATAGATATCATATCATCCAATGTTAGTTTTTTAAAACCTATAGGACCTTGTAGCAAATTACAATGTTATAACTCAATAACAGAAAAATAACTGCTATAAATTTAAATAATATCTAAATAAATGACCCCAAATAACATTTCCCCTGTTTTTATAATACAGCATTTCAGAGAGGTGTTTTACAAATACATATCCTGGGTCTGTTATAGTTTAAGATTTAAATAAAGAAAGGTCCCTGTAGGTCAACCAGCACAGCATGATGCTAGCAAGCCCAAGGTTATGGGTTTAAATCACAGGGAATAAACAAACTAAAAAATGTTTAACTTGGATTCAGTTGTAAAAGATAAAATCAGCAATAAAAAGCCAATGCATACATGTACATTTAGGATCACTACTCACAGTTTAGATTACATATCATAACAAAATAGGGTATTATGGTTTGAATAGTGACTTTAAAAATTTTGTCATAGTATATGTAAATAACGTCACCTAGTACCCATGACAACCACACTGATGAAGACAAACACTAGGCCTTCACCGAGGTTTGGAGATCCCTTTGATTCTCTACCCTTTCATACTGTAACGATGGAGATAAGCATCACATGCATTTCCTTATCAGGCCCTGGGAGAGGCTGAAGAGAAGAGACCCTGATAAGGTAAGGGCCGTCCTCATGTACGTATGAGGCACTGACCAATCACCTGCTCACTACAAACACAAAACACTCCATAAACCACACACTGGAACATCAATGACTTCATGTTTCACAATCACACTGTTCCCTTTTATTCATGATAATAAAGAGAAAGAGTTTAGTATTCAGCATTAAGTGGGTATGTGATTTGTAAGCTTTGATAAGACCCTCTCACTGATGATTATTTGGCTAGTTCGCTATGGAGGAGCCAGAGTTTACAGAAGCATGACTAAAGCAAGGTGCTCGCTTGCTGGCATTGGTGTCATTCAAGAAGCCACAAACCCCTCTAATTACAGATGCAGCATTGCAATTTAGCGTGCATATGACCACAATAAAAAAAGAAAGAAAAAAAAGATGTTCATTATTTAGTCATATCACCATATTTTAGTGATGTTTAATAAAAATATAAGGTTTAAAAATGCATAAGTTCCATATTTGATATGTGTGATAAATACAGGGTAATTATCTGTCTAAATTTAAAATATTTTGTGATATATATATATATATATATATAT
>NW_015648723.1:0-2055 GCF_001515625.1 Sinocyclocheilus rhinocerous | reverse complement strand
TTTGCTCATCAGCATTTGGCAATTATCTGCCATTCTTCACCTCACCTCTTCACCTCTCAAGCTCTGTCAGGTTGGATGGGGCAGACGCACATTTTCAGGTTTCTCCAGAAATATTTGATTGGGTTCAAGCTCAGGCTGTGGCTGGGCCTCTCAAGGACATTCACAGACTTTTACAGTATATAAGCCACTCTTGCTTTGTCTTTAGGTCCATTGTCCTGTTGGAAGGTAAACCTTCTGCCCAGTCTGAGGTTCTGAATGCTCTGGACTGGGTTTTCATTAAAGGTGGGGTATGCATTTTTTCAAAAACGGGCAGAGTACCAAAACAAACTTGTAGCCAGGGGTGTGAAGTAACGAATTACAAATACTCACGTTACAGTAATTAAGTAGTTTTTTATCAGTAATTGTACTTTTTTGAGTAGTTTAAAAATTGTGTACTTTTACTTTTACTTGAGTACATTTTAAGTGATGTATCGGTACTTTTACTCCGCTATTTTCCTCCGTTTGTGGTCGTTACATGCTTATTTAAATTTTATCCATCAACGTGATTGGATAGAGAGTAATAGGTCTCGTGACTTTCGTCAAATCAAATAGTGCATAGACAACTTTAACCGCCAACTGTTTATCATGGCTGCTGGAAGTGCATTCTTCAAGCACCAAGTCTTCCTCTACTTCCTCTAACTTAATATGTTAAGGTAAATTTCGGATTTCTGCTTACTAAATGATTTGTATGCTTGCCTACCTATCTACACGGCCTGAAATTTGGTGTGAGGCTGCGGGTATTGCATACAGTGTTAACTCCCGCAAGTATTTTTGCTGCTTCTCTTGATGCCCTTTCAAATGAAAAAGCTACTACAGTTGCCAGTTTCTTCAGTGAGCTAAGTGCCCTATAACTCCTTGCTACCCCTTGTAAGAACTTACTATTCTATAAATGCTTTTACTATTATTTTTTATTTTAATTAATTTATTTATATATTTTTTAATCCCCATTTATTTATTTATTAGCGCATGATGTAATAAAACTGCAGCTCGTTAATAAACGTTTTTTGTTTTGTTTTTTGCCTCCAATTAGCAAGTGCACTTGTGCATAAACAATTTTCAAGTTCAACACTTTTTGTTCCATTCAGTTGTGGATGCTGCTGATTCACCGAGACCGCCGCGGCTCAGCAAAGAGACATGCATGTGTGTGTCAGGGACGGATTAACACACAGGCCTTAAACTCAGTGGCAGGGACTGATTAATGCAAGGGCCTACCGGGCACGTGCCCAGGGCACTAGACCAGAGGGGGGGCCCAGCCGAAATACTGCTCCTCCAGGAACGCGATTTCAACCGTGCCCCCTCAGGATTTTAAGCAAAGTGGATTTTGAATGCAGCTTCCGAAAGACCAAAAATTGCTGAATAATATTTTTTAAATATTTGATACGATTAGAACGTCCAGTGCAGCACAGAATCAGCTGCCAAATTCAAATCTGCGTTTGTGCTTTGGCTGGCGCTGAGCCAGACGCGTTTTTACAGTGCTGCGCATTATAACCAATCACACAGGATTCTGTTGAGCTTATGAATGCAATGGCCAATCAGACGCATTCAGATGAGTCATCGCTGAAAAGCCCGTGTTTTGTTCAGTGCGCGCGCTCGCTGACTGAATGCTGCTCTCTGTCAAATTCTCTCATTATAAACAAAGTGCAGATGTGTGTACGATGTAAGTAAGATATTCATTTCACAGTATAAACAGCTTCAGTGATTATAATGGGAGTTGTTGAGAGTGCTTGAACTCTGTCTAGACTGAAGTTAATATTCTTTGATAATGCAAATATTCTTTGCTCTCTTTATGTACAATGAAAGTGTTATAATTAGTAACTTACAATGTTTTTTTATTAAATTTACATTAAATACAAAGTCAGTCGTATTAAAAATATTCTATGACATGACACCCATATCTAGTACAAGTTAAAAGACTGGTTTTATGCATAGGCTAGTTAGTAGATTAATATTAGGCTACTTTTCCCACAGCCAATTATAGATAAACTAACATGATCTATAAAGGTGCAAAATGCATTT
>NW_015648722.1:408-539 GCF_001515625.1 Sinocyclocheilus rhinocerous | reverse complement strand
TATGAAATATTCATTTTCATTTATTTTACAGTGCAATTGTTTTACTATATATGGCTATGACTGTCAAAGGAATAACAATAATATAAAATAGTTATTATTATTATTATTATTATTATTATAGGTCAAAAGAC
>NW_015648722.1:0-366 GCF_001515625.1 Sinocyclocheilus rhinocerous | reverse complement strand
GTACCAAGTCGGTACTAAAAAAATGAAAACGTTACGGTACCAGGTTTTTTTAAGTACCAGTGGTACCGAGTACCCGGTCAACCTGGTTCTTGATGCGCTATCCGAAAGGTGCACAGCGCAGATTGGTTCTCTTCATAAAAGCACTGAGAAGTGAGAAAAGCAGTTCTGGGCCTTTTTTTTAGCTAGTTGGTTAGTTGCTATTCTTGGCTGGATAACTCTAGCAGGTATAGATAACTAAATATGTACACAGTTTGGATTAAATGAAAGTACAGTCAAATTTTATCTCCTGTATAGACTAACATCAACTTACAGTGAGTGAATAATATATTTTTACAACATTAATGTTTTTGAATGTTATTTAATACA
>NW_015648721.1:802-952 GCF_001515625.1 Sinocyclocheilus rhinocerous | reverse complement strand
ACTCAGAATCGCCTTAACGAGTCGTTATATTTTCGAATCTTCTGCTTGTTAATGATCTACGTCACTGGGTAACACATTAGCATAATCCCCACCTGCCCACGAAATACGAACACTCTCTGTGTCGAGAAGATGCTGTGTTCCACGATACCA
>NW_015648721.1:0-159 GCF_001515625.1 Sinocyclocheilus rhinocerous | reverse complement strand
ATTGTTTCATCAGTTAGTCACGTTAGCACTCGGCTAACGTATCCACCATTATTGTTTTGTTAAGTGTTCACAGTTTAGCAGATAAACTTTAGCTGTGGGCACGATTCGCTTGCATAAGTGTTAAAAAAAATGTTTTTATGTCATTATTTTAAGAACTGA
>NW_015648720.1:373-517 GCF_001515625.1 Sinocyclocheilus rhinocerous | reverse complement strand
AACACCGGCAGGGTTGGCAGAACGATCTCCCGAGGGCACTGAGGGGAGACGGGCACCATGTAATGCGGTGTGAACCTCTCTGCCCCAGACGGGCCTGCCCTCGCTAGTCCTACACTCAAATAGTCAGGACCGTTTGGTCGAGGA
>NW_015648720.1:0-120 GCF_001515625.1 Sinocyclocheilus rhinocerous | reverse complement strand
CGCTTGTTTACGAGCCTCCTGGTCCCTGTCGACGACTGAATTGACAGCGTCGCCGAACAAGCCAAAAGGTGCAATCGGGGCGTCGAGGAGGAAGACCCTGTCTTTCTCTTTCATATCAGA
>NW_015648719.1:0-468 GCF_001515625.1 Sinocyclocheilus rhinocerous | reverse complement strand
TTGTAGTTATATATTACAATTATATAAACTTAAACTGTTTATTACTTAACTGTTGTGTAACCACCAGGGAAAAACGTTTCGCACAATGCGGGACTTTTAATTATAAATAAGCCCGAAATACACGTGGACTTTTATTTTGAAATGTGTATGCTTTACCATTAGGGATGGGCGATACCCCTTTACGCATTTTAACCAGTTTAATCCCAAATTTTTCCCAGACATGAAAATATCCAAATGATGTGTCATTAGTAACGCTTTGAAATAATCAATAATTTTTTTTATTTTTTTGGAAAAGTGTGTGAAAAATTGTATTTTATGGTCAGTCACAATTGTAACCGGTGGGATAATGTGTATACTGAATTCACATATTTCTGCAGTCTTAAAAATTGTTATCTTAGCCCAGCGATTTTAAACTGTTTGATTACATTCTAGGGTTACTATTATGCATAAAAAACCCTTATACAACAT